>NC_079191.1:44474955-44632455 GCF_029499605.1 Hyla sarda
CCCCCCAAAAACCATTTCAGCAAAATTTGCTTTCCAAAAGCCAAATGTGACTCCTCCTCTTTTGAACATTGTAGTTCACTCGCAGTGCACTTGACATATTTCCATACTCAGAAGAGATGCGGTTAAAAATTGTAAAAAACAGCATTTTAGTGGAAAAAAAATTCATTTACACATTCGACTTTAACAAAAAGTCGTCAAACACCTGTGGGGTGTAAAGGCTCAGCGGACCCCTTGTTACGTTCCTTGAGGGGTGTAGTTTCCAAAATAGTATGCCATGTTGTTTATTTTTTTTTATTTTTTTTTGCTGTTTTGGCACCATAGGGGCTTCCTAAATGTGACATGCCCCCCAAAAGCCTTTTCAGAAAAACTCACTCTCCAAAATCTCATTGTCGCTCCTTCCCTTCTGAGCCTTGTAGTGCACCCACAGAGCACTTGACATCCACATATTAGGTATTTCTTTACTCGAGAGAAATTGGGTTACAAATTTTGGGAGGCTTTTTCTCCTTTTACCCCTTGTAAAATTTCAAAAACTGGGTCTACAAGAACATGCGAGTATAAAAAATGAAGATTTTGAATTTTCTCCTTCACCTTGCTGCTATTTCTGTGAAACACTTAAAGGGTTAACACAGAGAAATGTACAGAAATGTACAGACAATGTACAGAAATGGCTAAAGTGTACAGTGTTTTATTCATGACAATCTAAATGGGAGGTATCCTGACCCAGTCAGGAAAAGTGTAGCCATTGCCTCACCGCCATGACAACTTCCAACGAGGTACAGAGATTAAGCTGTAGTACCATGTATAAAAGTTATGTCATCTATAGTCCAGTATAGTCAGTAAACTTACTAAGTCTAATCAAATGTCAATGTCTAAATTAGGACTGTAGCCTTGTATAAGTAAAGGTAACACTGTTGTATGGTGTAAAAATGTGTAGAATTCTGGGGAAAGGAGTTTTAATACCGAGGGGACCCAGCAGCCAAGGCATTGGGCAGATAGTCTCAGGCAACCCAATCCACAACTTGTATATAATATTGTCTTAAGAGTGTGTTGCTAATGCAGTTACAAGGTTTGTCAAGCCCACATGTTACTATCCCAAAATACAAGAGCATGTATGGACATAAACCATGCCACATAGACTCATCATTACTTTGTTTTGTAATCCAGACCTGAGAAGGACATTGTGCATAAATGCTCCAGGAACTGTCACATGGCCCCAGGGGCCACTTCAGTCCTCCGCCATCCAGGACTGCGCGTCGAGGACAACTTTAATTAAGAGGGGGAGTTTGTGGTGGCCCAGTACGGGAGGTGTTACCCTGTACCTTCACTGCCCTATCAGGCACCATCCTTCAGTGTACCCAGGGCCCCCTGCATTAGTTTCCCCATTGTAAATATGTTGTACTGTATAAAATGTGTTATCACTTTAAGATTTATACCATGTCATATGTTGTGATTGTTACCCAGGAGGTACCAGTGACCAGATGATCCCAAGAGTGACTCCCTGCTAGTCTCCCCTATAAAAGTCTGGGAGGAGCTGGCTTCTCTCTCTTTTGCACCAAGTCTTTGCTGAAGTCAGTCGTGCATAGTGTGTGTGTCCAGAAAATTGGAGGCCTCAAAGTCAAGTCCTGGAGCCACCATCAAGTCAAGTAAGATAAAGTCAAGTCAGGTCAGTCCCTGTCATCTGTCAAGTCAGCGTGGTCTGCATTCAATTGTCCAGTCCTACTACAAGTCCCAGCAAGCCCTTAAGGTCTCTGCGTCACTGGACACCTCCTTGGGCCCTGGCTGAACTGTATAGACTTTACCAACTGTCTACCCTCAGTAAAGCTACCATTGTCTGTAACTTGGCGTCGGAGTCTTTATTGCCCTCGTGCCTAGCCCAGGATCCAGCAGTATAACTTTGTGTGGTTATAGGCTAAACCATGCCCAAGCGTCACAAATACAAGGGGTTAAGGCCATCTACCCCTAGGGTAACAACATCTGCCCTGCACCAACCACCCCACCACCAAACCTTGCAAACTTTTTTTAGGTGCAGTGTAATGGACTTAAAGCAACGTGCATCTGTGTACTTCAAATACTCTGTTTTACTTTCATTAATAAAAAGCTTATAACGTTATCTGGCCTGTGTCCAGCTCAGAACAAAGAATCTATAGTTGAGGCTGGACCCCGAGGTTAATCCAACTTTACCTTACTCAACAAAATGAATTAAAAAAAATCGGAGATGCATTTTCACGATAGCTCCAGCAAATATGATTAATAAAGCACAGGTTTTTTTGTTTAAATGCTGCTATACCTTTTCCTTTAGCCCAAAGATAACATTTAGCTTTCTGCTGCTTACCATGCTTTATAGCTAAATTATTTTACTTATTCCAGACTTCTGAAAGAACAAGACTAAATGTGTTTATGTCTAGAAAATATCTGTATATATGCTGCCTGGTTTTAATAATACAGTACTGTATAGAGCAGATAAATGACAGATACTATATATTGATACTTTTATAAATATATTTTATGCACTATAATATTTGTTATATGACTATTAGTACAGATGTGTCCTTTCTTAACTTGTCTTTAAAGGGGTATTCCAGGAAAATACATATCAACTTGCTCCAGAAAGTTAAACAAATTAGTAAATTACTTTGATAAAAAAAATCTTAATCCTTCTAATAATTATCAGCTGCTGAAGTCTGACAACAGTGCCCTTTGCTGACACCTCTGTCTCTCTCGGGAACTGCACAGAGTAGAAGAGGTTTGCAATGGAGATTTGCTTCTACTCTGGACAGTCCACGAGACAGTTGTCATCAGAGAGCACTTAGACAGAAAAGAACAACTCAACTTCAGCAGCTCATAAGTACTGAAAGGATTAAGATTTTTAAATTGAAGTCATTTACAAATCTGTTTAACTTTCTGGAGCCAGTTGATATATAAAACAAAAGTTTTTTTCCTGGACAGCCCATTTAAACTTAATATATCCTGAGATGCAGGGGCTTAGGAACCCCCACAAATCGGAGGGGGGGGGGGGTAGCATTGTAACTGTGTGTGGCTTTGCAAAAGGAGGAGCCATAAAAAGGGAGGGACCAAAAGGGGCTGAACCACTCAATTTTCCATGATAATACAGGCTCCTCATCACAGGTACCTTCAGGGAGCAGTGAATTCAAGAGATAGGGATTCGGCAGAACTGTGGGAGGTAGGCTGTGTGAGGTCAGGACGAGGGGTTAGTGTAGGCAACATTAACACATTGACAAAACATGGTGCACATGTATGCCGTGGTGGCAGTCTGGATGTATGAAGTGCACTTACAAGCTGTGTGCTCTTCCTTTATTGCTAATACCGGACATCAGTGATCACGTCCCTCCCCTAATAAAAGTGTAAACAAAAATAAACATATTTGGTATCGCAGCATGTGGAAATGTCCGATAAAATGATACCGATAAAAAACTACAGACCACGGAGTAAAAAATAAGTCACATAAGTAAAAATCCTATAGAAGAGGACAATTTTAAGCATTAAAACCAGCATACAAGGAGGAATAAAATCACCATACATATAACTATGATAATATTATTGACCAAATCCTGAATACTGAGACCAATATTACCAATAATATCAATATACATGGAACAAATTATACCAGCACACAAAGACTGAATAATACCACCATATTGAGTAACAAAAAAAACCACTGTATACAGACTAACAATACCAATAATACCAGAATATTAACAATACCTCAAAAAAAGCTTTTGGGGAACCAATAAACTACAGCTCTTTTGCACATATTCAGAGTTTTCGACTTTTGGTGCTGTGGTCTTGGACCTTGTTACTGGACCTGTATACCATATAAGTTATTGTATACAGGACCATATAAACGTAGATACCAGCTGTACATGGGATTTATATGCCATGTAAGTGATTATAGTTACTTAGGGACTCACAGGCAATGTCATTTCTGATCAGTGATGTCCTCTTTCCTATTCTTCTCCACCTGGATCAGCCCGACATGTCGACTTCTTCCAACCAAAAAACATCTCTTTAGCATCTGCAGGAAAAACATGTTAGACTCCGCATTTTTCCAGTGCACTGCCCTCCCATAATTAGGATAGTAAATCCCCCATTAAGTAGGCCAATCACCCACCGTAGACCCCCCTCCAAGTAGGTAAATACAGCAGGTAGGTTGTTAGCTAGCGAGATAGGTAGGTATCTAGCTAAATGGGTAGGTTGCTAGCTAGGTAGGTAGCTAGGTGTGTTAGTAGCTAAGCTGGTTGCAAGGTAGGTAGGTGGATAGTTTGGTAGGTTTCTAGGTAGGTTGTTAGCTAGCTAAGTAGACAGCCATACAGTTAGCTAGTTAGGTTTCTTGGCAGATAGATAGGTAGGTAGGGAGCTAGGTTAGTTGTTAGCAAGATAGATGGGTAGCTGTTACGCTGAGCGCCCCGGGCCCCCTGCTGGCCTCGGAGCGCTCATAGCGTGTGTGTCCATGCAGCGTTCCTGCGTCACAGCGTGTGCATCCGCACTCTCTAGGGCACGCGTGCACCGGAACTCTTAGATCTAAAGGACCAGTGCACAGGTGATTGGTGCCTGGTCCAAAGTGGTTCATTAAGAGTTAAGCTTTGTGAGAGGGAGTGCTGTTTGGACTTAATTAGGGCTCACCTGTGCACTGCCTATAAGTACTGTCTCCTCCCACAGCCCCCTTCCGGATCTTTGTTGCCTTTGCCAAGCATTCCTTGTTCCTGTGTTACCCTGCCTGTTGCCGTTCCCGTTGCTACTGACTTCCGCCTGTGAACCTGAGCCGCCTGCCCTGACCATTTGCTACGTCTGACTACGCCTTTGCCTGATCCTCTTGTACCTTGCCTTATCTCAGCAGCCAGAGAGGTTGAGTCGCTACTGGGTGGAACGACCTGGGGATTACTTGCCGCAGCAAGTCCATCCCGCTTTGCGGCGGGCTCTGGTGAAAACCAGTAACTCCTTAGACTCAGATCTCCTGGTACAGCCCACGTCATCACCTCTCTGGCACAGCGGATCCACCACCAGCCTCCGCTACCTGCTATCAGCCCAGATCCTGACAGTAGCTAGCTAGGTAGCCAGGTAGTTAGGTTGCTAGGTAGATAGATAGCTAGGTAGGTAGACAGCTAGCTAGGAAGCCAAGTATGTGAGCAGCTAGGTAGGCAGATAGCTAGCTTGCTACATAGGTAGCCAGATAGTTAGATAGCCAGGGAAGTAGGTAACCAGGTAGGTAGCTTGGTAGGCAGGTATTTACACTTATCAGGTTAAAATGGTGGGTCTCTCAGTACATTAATAATATAGACACTGATTTGAATAGGGACCGTCTATACACTAAAATATACCTTTTATTATGTTCCAATAAAATATCAACTTACACTACAAAATAGACAGGCCGCCACCGGTCACCTATGGATTAGCATACATTTATCATATTGTACTTGAGTATATGTAGACTCTTAGGATAAACTCTATATAAAGTGCAAAAACTGTGTATAAAAACACACAAAATATATACACAAAGAATTTCAACAGAAGATATGGTCCAGGTTTATCTTTTGTTCTTAGTCAAAGTTGAGTTTGTTACATGTTACGTAAATTCCTTTATGTATCAATATGTTCTCATTCATGCCACTGTTCACATGTAACTCTTCACACACTTCACACATTTGTATGCTTTTTAGTTGGTGGATATTCTATTGCAAACAAACAATTACACTCTCCTTAGTCACTATGGTTAGTCCGATCTGTTAGCAGTCACCATGTTAGTTACCATAAAAGAACAATATAAATACTGGAATATCGGACCAACCACAGTGACTAAGAAGAGTGTACTTGTTTGTTTGCAATAGAATATCCACGGACTAAAAAAACCTACATATGTGTGAACAGTGGCATTGAGAATTAACTGCTACACGTGAATGCTAGTTACCATCCCTAGAATGAATGTAGTCATATACAGTAAATAAACAGAGTTAGGCTGCGTTCACACAGTCGTCTAGACCCGTCCCGTTCTTCTCCTGTCAAAAATAAAAATGGACTAAATTTTTTTTTTTAAAAACAGACAATAATGGCTGCAAACGGATGTTATTTGTTTGGATCTGTTATTGTTCAGTTAATAAAGCAAGAAAAACATTTTTTTGTTCTGAGCATGCTCAGAAGTAAAAATGGATCAAAAAATTGATTGAAAAAACAGATGCAAACGGAAGACATTAAAGGCTCATCCGTTTTCCATAGACTTTAATGTTAAATTTACTGTATCCATTTTTTCGACGGAAGAAAAAATACTGCATGTGCCGTTTTTCTGCCCTAAAAAAAAAACGTAAATGAGTGCAGACAGGTGCAAACAGATGTAAACGGATTGTAAAAGAATCCCATTGACATGAATGGGATTTTTTTTTTAAACCGTTTTATATCCGTTTACAGCCTGCAAGAACGGAACCAAAATGAAGATAAAAAGACGGGGACAGACGGCCATGTGAACGCACCCTTACATATGACCAGAGGCATGTGACCCGGTTATTAGTGGTGTACCCCAAGGTTCAGTACTGGGCCCGCTGTTGTTTAATTTATTTATCAATGATATAGAGGATGGTATTAACAGCTCTGTTTCTATCTTTGCAGATGACACCAAGCTTTGTAGCACGGTACAGTCTATAGAGGATGTGCATAAGTTACAAGATGACTTGGATAGACTAAGTGTCTGGGCATCCACTTGGCAAATGAGGTTCAATGTGGATAAATGTAAAGTTATGCATCTGGGTACTAATAACCTGCATGCGTCGTATGTCTTAGGGGGGATTAAACTGTCAGAGTCACTGGTAGAGAAGGATCTGGGTGTACTTGTAGATCACAGACTACAGAATAGCATGCAATGTCAGGCTGCTGCTTCCAAGGCCGGCAGGATATTGTCATGTATCAAAAGAGGCATGGACTCGAGGGACAGGGACATAGTGCTCCCCCTTTATAGGGCATTGGTACGGCCTCACCTGGAATATGCTGTTCAGTTTTGGGCACCAGTACATAAAAGGGACACTGCGGAGCTGGAAAGGGTGCAGAGACGTGCGACTAAACTAATATGGGGTATGGAACATCTTAGCTATGAGGAGCGATTAAAGGAGTTACAATTGTTTAGTCTTGAGAAGAGACGTCTAAAGGGGGATATGATGAATGTATATAAGTATATTAATGGCCCATACAAAAAATATGGAGAAAAACTGTTCCAGGTTAAACCCCCCAAAGGATGAGGGGGCACTCCCTCCGTCTAAAGGGGTGACACGCCTTCTTTACCATGAGAACTGTGAACTTATGGAACAGTCTACCTCAGGAACTGGTCACAGCAGGAAAAATTAACAGCTTTAAAACAGGATTAGATACATTCCTGTAACAAAATAACATTAATGCTTATGAAGAAATATAAAATCCCATCCCTTCCCCAATATCGCGCCACACCCCTACCCTTCAATTCACTGGTTGAACTTGATGGACGTATATCTTTTTTCAACCGTACTAACATATTGATACATAAAGGAATTTATGTCATGTAACAAAGAAACTCAGCTTTGACCGATATTGGGAACAGAATAGAAGATAAACCTAGACCACACCTCCTGTTGGAATTCTTTGTGTATATGTATTGTTTGTTTTTATACACTGTTTATGCACTTTATATGGAGTTTATCTTGAAAGACTACGTATACTCAAGTGCAATATGATAAACGTATACTAATCCATAGGTTACCAGTGGTGGCCTGTATATTTTGTAGTGTAAGTCGATATTTTATTGGAACTTAATAAAAGGTATATTTTATCGTATGGAAGGTCCCTATTCAAATCAGTGTGTATAAGGTATGTAGGTTTTTAGCTAGCTATGTTAGTTGGTAGCTAGGTGGATTAGTAGATGGTAGCTAGGTAGTAGTGTTGAGCAGCATAGGCCATATTCGAATTCGCGATATTTTGCGAATATATGGACAATTATTTGTCATATATTCACTAAATTCGCATATTCGTAATATTCGCGTTTATTTTCGCATATGCAAAAAAAATGTGCATATGCGAAAATTAACATAAAAGAAAATTTGCATATGCAAAAATTAGCATATGCATCTCACACAGTAGTATTAGAGCCTTCTTTACACCACACAAGCTGGAAGCAGAGAGGGATGATCACTGTGATGTGTACTGTGAAAAAAAAAACGAATATTCGTAATTACGAATATATAGTGCTATATTTGCGAATATTCGCGTATTCGCGAATATGCGATATTCGCGAATAAAATTTGCATTGCGAATATTCACGAGCAACACTACTAGGTAGATAACCAAGTAGGTAGGTAGCTAGGTAAATAACCAGTTAGGTAGGTATCTAGGTAGGTAGCTTGGTTGCTACTCAGGTAGATAGTCAGTTAGTTAGGTAAATAGCCAGGTAGCTTGTTATGTAGATAGGTAACCAGTTAGGTAGGTAAGTAGCCATGTAGGTAGATATGCATCTAGGTAGGTAGCCAGGTTGCTAGCCAGGTAGTTTTAAATATAGCCACATAGGTGGTCTGCAAACCAGTCCTGACACAATAGGCAGCAAGAAGACAAACAGCGGCCATTGCAGAAGTCCCCTCTACTATGTGTGCTCCACTTCACGTTGCGATTCAAGCCAAAAAAAAGTTTTAGATATGTGGTGTCCCTGCACCGTATTTCATACTGTGCCTTTGTGGGGGGAGGGGGTCCCCAAAGTCAGAGTCCCTAGGACTGTGGGGGTCCGCTTCCCTAGTTAGCCCCTAGTCACCTCATAGTAAGTTAATATTTATAAATATTGTCATTGTAAATATGTATATTTCATTACTCACTTGTTTGGCATTGCTCAGGACTCTATGGTATGTTGAAGGACCTTGGGTGGTTCTTAAGGCACGTGTTCACCCATAATGCCGTGTAATGGTGAGTGACAGTTGTTATGGACCAATCCAATATAAGCCCCTGCCCATATAAGGGAGCTGTGGCCATTATTCGCTCTCTTGGGTTGCTGTCACTGAATGAGGTAGGACCTCCGCAACTTACAAGTACAGTTACTAGGCCAAAGCCTTGCGGCCTCGGCCTATACCACAGCGCTTATATATCTATAATTCCCCACTACACTCCGCAAGATCACTGGACCTAAACGCACCCCTAAATTCAGCTGATCTATGCAACAGAATCTTCCTAAAGCTAAACTGAGCTTATATGATGCCAACCAACTGTCAATCGCTGCTCAACTACAAATAAACTCTGTTATCTGGACTGTTATTGATATTGCCTGCTACCGAAAGTCTTCAGTAAAAGTTCCTGCAAGTTTTCAGTTAAACAGTGGTTGTGGACAATCCATTTAGGCCCAGCACCATTACAATATTTAACCCTCACCCTGGCGTCACGAGTGACAAGGGTTAACAGCGCCCTTTATTATCCAGAACAGCAACACCCCAACTACCTTACATACCGCCGAGGCACACCACAAAGCCTTTTTGGCGTCACAAACAGGATTCAGGTGTGTGCCTGCTGCTGTTGCCACTAGTGAAATTGTACTCCCCCCAAGATAACGGACTTTATTCATTTGCTGTAAACCGCATTATTGTGTACAAGAACGGCGCGCATGGTGCGCAATACAAGGGGGCCACGCAAAAAGTAAGGAGGGAGACGAAGATTTATTTGCAGCAAGAATGTACAAACTGCAAAATGAATACATGCTACGATCCTCTGGTCCAGTCAGCACAGGAAGAGTTAACCTGCTGCCGGAGAAGCGCGCAAAAAAGTCCTGCGCTGCGCCACGTCCCGCCCCTGGGCGTGGCTGCCAAGTTGCTGTATCGCAGCCGAAAGGGAACTTGGAGACAGAGGAGTCGTTTCTGGGAGGACCGGAAGTCGGGGCTGAACCGATGATGTTCTTCCTGCCGGCAGCCATTTGGGGAAGCCCAATATAAAAGAGGCCCTGCACAGCGACCTCTTCAGTCTGCACAAGGAGCCGGAGAGTACAGACATGGAGGAGAGCAGCGTTTCACGTGGTGAGAACATCAAAATGGTGCCGGAGCAACGGAAAGTTGTGGTGGTCGCAGACCAACTGTTACAGGATATTGCCGACCGTCTGCAGCGGTTGTCATTGGACGAAGAGGGGGCCTGCAATCTTCCCCCACTGCCCGATGATGATGATGATGACTGGCCGGATACACCTCCAGGAGACTGCGCTGGGACACCTGGAGTAGCATCGCAGGTGAGATTGTCCCCTCACCACAGGACTTGGGGCTCGTGGTCTGCAGTGAGTACCCCACCAGAGGCGGCCTTTTCTTCCTCCTCCAGCCCTGAGCCTGAAATACCCCTGTCCAGCTTGCCGAGTGCATGACCGCGCTCACCAGATTTGCCCCAGTGGATCTTTGGGGACGAGTTGGGACTTATTGAATATATGTACGCGGTTCTACAACCTATACCTGAGAAGCCACTCCCACCAATCCCAACTGCACAAAGAAAAAAGGGCCCATCAGGAAGCCGAGCTGGCTGAGTTGATGGACAAATTAAAGGCCTGACACAGAGAACTGTACGCCCCTAAGCATGTGCATTTGCTTCCTGAGGAGAGAATTCGTTATCAGGAGAACACTAAAGAGATGGAAGCACTATTCGTCCGCAAGTGGGATCATCCCCGAGAAGGGGAGGAGCCTTTCGAACGACGAAGAGCAACTGTGGCCAAGTTCGACAAGGTCAGAGGTTGTGGGACACTCTTAGATTGCCATACAGGGCAAACCATCCTCGTAAACAGCAGTACAGAGGCCATATCTTCCTAAAAAGTTCTACTCTCTGGAGGTGTGTGAGATAGTGTAGTATACCCCCGTCCAGGGCCTGCATGGAGAATGGGCTGCTGCGGTCACCAGACCAACAGCCCCAACACAGATTCCCTTCAAATACTTTCCGTCTACAGATTGGGAATCAGATCCCTTCAACCTGAGGCTGATACCCTCCAGTGTTACTACGCACACATGCAATGGGAGGAGGGAGGCAAGCTGCAAGCCCCACCTGAGTTGGCTTTTAAGGGTGCCTGGCCTCACAGGTGCTTCCTTAATGCTGCCTGGTAGATATTCAAGGCGCATTAATGTTGGAGTTTACACACCTCCAAATTTAAAATTTAAACAAACAACAGAAAACGTGGTTTCAAATGGCTGGAAGTGCTCAACCCCAAATGCGGTTGTGCATTTATACTGGGGGAGCAGATCCTGCCCTTGTAGTCCGTTGCTAGGGGCGATCCCCAGCATAAAAATGCATACAATGGAGGATGCCTGCAGCGGACTACAAGTGCCACAATAGAATCCTACACCAGTTAAACGGTGTGGATATGTAACAATTAGAATACAATACAAGAATATGGATGCACTACTGTGGTAGATGTAAACAATACATTGGCTATCCCTCAACACTGATGTTAAAATTGAGACATTCGCCAGTGTATCCTTATATGAAGGACACACCAGAGCCCGCACACCAACGCCAAGGTTTCTCATTTTGGTGCGAGACCTAACGCTAGTCCTACCTGTGCTTGATAAACAGAACAGGGGCCAGTGGGCAATTACGGCAGCATTCGGCTGGCTCACAACCTCCTTCCAGATACCCTCCAGTGTTACTACGCACACATGCAATGGGAGGAGGGAGGCAAGCTGCAAGCCCCACCTGAGTTGGCTTTTAAGGGTGCCTGGCCTCACAGGTGCTTCCTTAATGCTGCCTGGTAGATATTCAAGGCGCATTAATGTTGGAGTTTACACACCTCCAAATTTAAAATTTAAACAAACAACAGAAAACGTGGTTTTCCCATTGCATGTGTGCGTAGTAACACTGGAGGGTATCTGGAAGGAGGTTGTGAGCCAGCCGAATGCTGCCGTAATTGCCCACTGGCCCCTGTTCTGTTTATCAAGCACAGGTAGGACTAGCGTTAGGTCTCGCACCAAAATGAGAAACCTTGGCGTTGGTGTGCGGGCTCTGGTGTGTCCTTCATATAAGGATACACTGGCGAATGTCTCAATTTTAACATCAGTGTTGAGGGATAGCCAATGTATTGTTTACATCTACCACAGTAGTGCATCCATATTCTTGTATTGTATTCTAATTGTTACATATCCACACCGTTTAACTGGTGTAGGATTCTATTGTGGCACTTGTAGTCCGCTGCAGGCATCCTCCATTGTATGCATTTTTATGCTGGGGATCGCCCCTAGCAACGGACTACAAGGGCAGGATCTGCTCCCCCAGTATAAATGCACAACCGCATTTGGGGTTGAGCACTTCCAGCCATTTGAAACCACGTTTTCTGTTGTTTGTTTAAATTTTAAATTTGGAGGTGTGTAAACTCCAACATTAATGCGCCTTGAATATCTACCAGGCAGCATTAAGGAAGCACCTGTGAGGCCAGGCACCCTTAAAAGCCAACTCAGGTGGGGCTTGCAGCTTGCCTCCCTCCTCCCATTGCATGTGTGCGTAGTAACACTGGAGGGTATCTGGAAGGAGGTTGTGAGCCAGCCGAATGCTGCCGTAATTGCCCACTTGCCCCTGTTCTGTTTATCAAGCACAGGTAGGACTAGCGTTAGGTCTCGCACCAAAATGAGAAACCTTGGCGTTGGTGTGCGGGCTCTGGTGTGTCCTTCATATAAGGATACACTGGCGAATGTCTCAATTTTAACATCAGTGTTGAGGGATAGCCAATGTATTGTTTACATCTACCACAGTAGTGCATCCATATTCTTGTATTGGAAATAGGTGTTTAACTTACCTTTGTACCAGTAACCAGTAAAGTATGGCTTTTTTTCTATGATTTTTTTGAGTAATTTTAGTCCTCTTTTTTTTTATTTTTTTCCCCACTAGTAATTAGCAAAGAGCGGCAATGTCTATATTCAAATTCGCAATATTTCACAAATATATAGACAAACATTCGTCTTATATTCTCCAATTTTGTGTATTTGTTATATTCGCATATTTGCATATGTGAATATTCGCATATGTGAATATTTGCATATTCGGGCATTCTAGGAAGAAAACAGTGAGGGGGTGAGCAACTCTACTATTGGTTGCTAGGGATGTTGTTGATGACAAGTGTATTTGCATCATTCTAATTGGCCCACGAGTGAAAAGAAGGAATATGCGCATATGCGAACAAAAGCTAATAATCACAATTTTGAATATATAGCAAATATATTTGCAAATTCGCGAATTTAAGATATTCGCCATAAAAATTTGAAATGTGAATATTCGCGCCCAACAGTACTAGCAATAAGGAAGCACTTCCCTCTGTCATGATGCCTGTGGGGTGGGCTGCATGATCCTGGTGACAGGTTCACCTATACGCAACTTATTCCATATTAGACATCATCTAGAAAAAACATCATAAAAACTGTTGTAAAAGTAAAACAATAGATAATAACCCCATAATTGTCAGCGCCTGATCACATATCTCGTTTTGCAGATCATGTCCATGGATGTCATTATGGCAGGTTACTGTACGTTGTTATGATTCGTAGTTCAAAAAAGAATCAATGTATAACTTAAATTTGGCAGAAAACACAAAAAATATAGAATGTGGATCATAGAAAATGTTATTTTGTTCTAATACCAAGCATATTTTAGACTGATTTCTTTATACATACTGTCTGACCAGTGCAGTGTAACCAAACCTATCTCTCCTGAACATCTCGCAGGGTGTCTGACCTTCATTCCCGTCTCTGAAATAATTTTCTTGAATTTCTTCTGTAAATTCTCCTTCTACATTGCAATTCTTTCTGATGACTAATGGCAGCCCTAATGCTCTCCATATGCAAGACAAGCTAATTCAATTACTACCAAGCTAATTAACATATAAAACTCATAGACCGTATAAAATGTTATTTTTGTCGTCTCTAAGTGAAAATACAAGCGTAAAATAGTGCCGCCATATAAAGAACCAATAATCCTAAAATAGACTCATGGGAGAGCATAACTAGAGTCGTGGAGGCCACCAACACTAGTGGAAGCATGCTGTGTTGTTTGCATGGCACAATACACTACTGGCATAGCGCACAATACAAATTGACATCAGCTGGTGTCAGAGAACCATTTTTTTGTGGTCCCCAGCAGGGAAAGGGCCAAGGGATAGACAATCTTCTCTTTCATGCCCACTTGCATACACCTACCTCTCTTTTGATTGACAGTGGGCACAGATGAGGTAAATAAGAGGAGATAGACTGGCTAAATGTGGGTTTTGCAATGCTGGGAAGGCCCTGAACACTTGAGGCTCATGTACATATTAACAAAAAGGCTCATATGGAAAGGTATGCCTTGAATTTTGGTCAGAAGACCTATCTATCCTTGGGTTTATCTATTATTTTTACCACTTTTTAGCTGCTGACAGGTCTGTTATAAGCCTGAAACTCCTAGTCTGACAATGGGTCCGATGACCTGAACTAACAGTATCAAACATGTATCTGTCACTAGCAACATTATATGTATATTTGTAACACCCATTGGTTAAAAAATATGTATATTTTTGTCCCTACAGCTATTGTCCGTGTTTCTCTGTAAAGAGACAAAGTGTGGGCGGACAAACAGCTCTGTGCGCTGAGGACAAGCAGGGCTCTGTACACTGAGGACAAGCAGGACTCTGTTCACTGAGGACAAGCAGGACTCTGTACACTGAGGACAAGCAGGGATCTGTACACTGAGGACAAGCAGAGCTCTGTACACTGAGGACAAGCAGGGCTCTGTACACCGAGGACAAGCAGGGCTCTGTGCACTGAGGACAAGAAGGGCTCTGTACACTGAGGACAAGCAGGGCTCTGTACACTGAGGAAAAGCAGGGATCTTTCTGTACACTGAGGACAAGCAGGGCTCTGTACACTGAGGACAAGCATGGCTCTGTACACTGAGGACAAGCAGGGCTCTCTCTATACACTGAGGACAAGCAGGACTCTGTACACTGAGGACAAGCAGGGCTCTGTATACAGAGCAGAAGTCACTGAGGACAAGCAGGGCTCTGTGCACTGAGGACAAGCAGGGCTCTGTACACTGAGGAAAAGCAGGGCTCTGTGCACTGAGGACAAGCAGGGCTCTGTACACTGAGGACAAGCAGGGCTCTGTACACTGAGGACAAGCAGGGCTCTGTACACTGAGGACAAGCAGGGCTCTGTGCACTGAGGACAAGAAGGGCTCTGTACACTGAGGACAAGCAGGGCTCTGTACACTGAGGAAAAGCAGGGCTCTTTCTGTACACTGAGGACAAGCAGGGCTCTGTACACTGAGGACAAGCATGGCTCTGTACACTGAGGACAAGCAGGGCTCTCTCTATACACTGAGGACAAGCAGGGCTCTGTATACAGAGCAGAAGTCACTGAGGACAAGCAGGGCTCTGTGCACTGAGGACAAGCAGGGCTCTGTACACTGAGGAAAAGCAGGGCTCTGTGCACTGAGGACAAGCAGGGCTCTGTACACTGAGGACAAGCAGGGCTCTGTACACTGAGGACAAGCAGGGCTCTGTGCACTGAGGACAAGCAGGGCTCTGTACACTAAGGATAAGCAGGGCTCTGTACACTGAGGAAAAGCAGGGCTCTTTCTGTACACTGAGGAAAAGCAGGGCTCTGTACACAGAGGACAAGCAGGGCTCTGTGCACTGAGGACAAGAATGGCTCTGTACACTGAGGACAAGCAGGGCTCTGTACACTGAGGAAAAGCAGGGCTCTTTCTGTACACCGAGGACAAGCAGGGCTCTGTACACTGAGGACAAGCATGGCTATGTACACTGAGGACAAGCAGGGCTCTCTCTATACACTGTGGACAAGCAGGGCTCTGTACACTGAGGACAAGCAGGGCTCTGTACACTGAGGACAAGCAGGGCTCTGTACACTGAGGACAAGCAGGGCTCTGTGCAGTGAGAATAAGCAGAGCTCTGTGTACTGAGGACAAGCAGGTCTCTGTACACTGGGGACAAGCAGGGCTCTGTATATTGAGGACAAGAAGGGCTCTGTACACCGAGGACAAGCAGGGCTCTGTACACAGAGCAGAAGACACTGAGGACAAGCAGGGCTCTGTACACTGAGGACAAGCAGGGCTCTGTGCACTGAGGACAAGCAGGGCTCTGTACACTGAGGAAAAGCAGGGCTCTGTACACTGAGGACAAGCAGGGCTCTGTACACTGAGGACAAGCATGGCTCTGTACACTGAGGACAAGCAGGGCTCTCTCTATACACTGAGGACAAGCAGGTCTCTGTACACTGAGGACAAGCAGGGTTCTGTACACTGAGGACAAGCAGGGCTCTGTGCAGTGAGAACAAGCAGAGCTCTGTGTACTGAGGACAAGCAGGTCTCTGTACACTGGGGACAAGCAGGGCTCTGTATATTGAGGACAAGAAGGGCTCTGTACACCGAGGACAAGCAGGGCTCTGTACACAGAGCAGAAGACACTGAGGACAAGCAGGGCTCTGTACACTGAGGACAAGCAGGGCTCTGTGCACTGAGGACAAGCAGGGCTCTGTACACTGAGGAAAAGCAGGGCTCTTTCTGTACACTGAGGACAAGCAGGGCTCTGTACACTGAGGACAAGCATGGCTCTGTACACTGAGGACAAGCAGGGCTCTCTCTATACACTGAGGACAATCAGGGTTCTGTACACTGAGGACAAGCAGGGCTCTGTACACTGAGGACAAGCAGGGCTCTGTACACTGAGGACAAGCAGGGCTCTGTGCAGTGAGAACAAGCAGAGCTCTGTGTACTGAGGACAAGCAGGGCTCTGTACACTGGGGACAAGCAGGGCTCTGTACATTGAGGACAAGAAGGGCCCTGTACACTGAGGACAAGCAGGGCTCTGTACACAGAGCAGAAGACACTGAGGACAAGCAGGGATCTGTACACTGAGGACAAGCAGGGCTCTGTACACTGAGGACAAGCAGGGCTCTGTACACTGAGGACAAGCAGGGCTCTGTGCACTGAGGACAAGCAGGGCTCTGTACACTAAGGATAAGCAGGGCTCTGTACACTGAGGAAAAGCAGGGCTCTTTCTGTACACTGAGGACAAGCAGGGCTCTGTACACTGAGGACAAGCATGGCTCAGTACACTGAGGACAAGCAGGGCTCTCTCTATACACTGAGGACAAGCAGGGCTCTGTACACTGAGGACAAGCAGGGCTCTGTACACTGAGGACAAGCAAGGCTCTGTGCAGTGAGAACAAGCAGAGCTCTGTGTACTGAGGACAAGCAGGGCTCTGTACACTGGGGACAAGCAGAGCTCTGTACATTGAGGACAAGAAGGGCTCTGCACACTGAGGACAAGCTGGGCTCTGTACACTGAGGACAAGCAGGACTCTGTGCAGAGGACATAGGCTCTGTTCACTGAGGACAAGCAGTGCTCTGTGCAATGAGGCTCCGAGACATGTTTTCAGCTCGCACTGTCGGAGGATTGACAAGCCAGGAGCCTGCACAGAGCCCTGCTTGTCCTCAGTGTATAGAGCCCTGCTTGTCCTCAGTGTACAGAGCCCTGCTTTTCCTCAGTGTATAGAGAGAGCCCTGCTTGTCCTCAGTGTACAGAGCCCTGCTTGTCCTCAGTGTACAGAGCCCTGCTTGTCCTTAGTTTGCAGAGCCCTGCTTGTCCTCACGGTACAGAGCCCTGCTTGTCCTCAGTGTACAGAGCCCTGCTTGTCCTCAGTGTACAGAGCCCTGCTTGTCCTCAGTGTGCAGAGCCCTGCTTGTCCTCAGTGTACAGAGCCCTGCTTGTCCTCAGTGTACAGAGCCCTGCTTGTCCTCGGTGCACAGAGCCCTGCTTGTCCACTCCTATTTCCCGTATTTGGTCTCCTCACAGAGACACACGGACAATAGCTGCAGGGACAAAATATACACATTTTTAACCAATGTATATTACAATTATACATATAATGTATTATCTACGTTATATAAAAAGTTTTTGCTTATGACAGGTACATTTTAAAACTGTTTACTGAAAATGGCCACAGAGTTGTCATGTCTACTTTGAGTTTAACCTTCCTCCTGCATCCCTTTCCTTTTTGTACAGAATTTTCCATTGGCTTTAATATAAAATATACCATGAGGCAGAATTATCTGTTTACGGGTATAATCGCTTTCACCATATGTTCTTCTTTCATTTTAGAAAATAGACATAAAACCATAAAATGTGCAATGCTGCATTTCCATACTGTAAATGACATTTAACTTCATTCTGTAATTGTTACCAAGTGAGCATTTACAGTATTTATTGTCTCTGAGGTATAATAAAAATGTTTGTGTAATTAGTGATACAAACCGATTAATTAGAGCAATAAACTATATAGTGAATGAGAACATAATAAGTAAAAAGCTAATCTGAGATAACAAACACTAGAGAATTAAGGTAAGACTGCCAGTTCTGCAAAGAATTTGACTCTTTCAAATGGGGCAAATCCCCACCAAATCTTTCTGTGAGCAGAGCCTAAGGATCATGTATCATTAATGTTACCATATTATAAATTATTAAATCAATTAATTATTAAATGGGCACTGTCACCAACTTTTTTTTTTTTATATGTTGTAGTACATATGTACTACAACATATCTCTAATATAGTTTCATTATTTTTTTTTTTTTATTATAAGGGTGTAATTTACATTTGAAAACCGGCCACTAGGGGTCTCCCTCCTAGTGGCTGGCTGCAGCCTGGCGTGACGTCACGCCTGAAAAAGGACTGATTTTGGCCTGGCAATCAGTCCTTTTTCATTTAGGCTGCTCTCGCTCCCTGCCTGTCAATCAGACAGGCGGGAGTGAGCGCATTGGCTCCCCGGCCACTGGCTGGGAGGCCACTCCTCCCGCACATCGCCGCCGCCGCTGTCCCTGCACGCCCGCTGCCGGTAAGTATAATAGAGGGAACGGGGTATGCGGGCGGGGGGTTTGTGATGGCGGGAACGGGGATTATGCGGGCGGGGGGGCAGGCGGGGGTGGTTTGTGATGGAGGGAACGGGGTATGGCGGGGAGGGGGTTTGACGAGGGAACGGGCTAGCGCCGTAGCGCCGCATGGCACTAACTTATAGTTTATCTACACAGGGTGCCTCCAGCTTTTTCACTACTACAACTCCCAGCATGCCCTGACAGCCAATAGATGTCAGGGCAAGCTGGGAGTTGTAGTGGTGAAACAGCTGGAGGCACCCTGTGTAGATAAACTAAGGGCGGAAATCCCCCCCAGCAGGCATCAGTGACGTGGTGCCTGCTGGGGTAGTCTGTATGGTAGTGAGCACGCTACCAGGCAGAAAAAAAGTTACCGTATTTTTAATATAGTAAAAATAAAAATTAAAAGCAGGGAGGGGGTTAGGGATAGATTGGCAATAGGCAGGGCCGGAAAAAAAAATAGTATGGTGGGAGCTACCCTTTAAATACTATATGTATATACAGTGGACCAGTACAGCAGCTTCATCTGCTACCCATCATAAAATTGGTGGCTGAGGTATAATAGGTTTGCTGGATGCACCAGATGTTTTTCCCAGTATTGCATGAACATGCAAAATACATTTTGTTTTGCACTACAAGTCTAAGCATATACTGAGTTTAAAGGGGTACTCCGGTGGAAAACATATTTTTTTAAATCAACTGGTGCCAGAAAGTTAAACAGATTTGTACATCTTTGTAAATTTGTAATTTGCTCTCTGCTGACACCTCTGTCTGTGTCAGGAACTGTCCAGAGCAGGATAGGTTTTCTATAGGGATTTGCTCCTACTCTGGACGGTTCCTGACATGGACAGAGGTGTCAGCAGAGAGCACTGTGGAGCAAAAATTCATTTTTTCCCCAGTCAGACAATCATGTTCACGGTATGCAATGCCTTGGGGTCACATGTCTCTCTCTGCCACATCTGTGCTCCCACACAGGTCCGCATGCATGGCATGTGTGCACAAGATATGTCTTCGATCTCTTGATCCGTCAGCGGGCGTTCACTCCTAATGTCTGCAGATTCTTTATGTGTCTGGTAATACAGGCAGAACTCTCGCTCAATGTTTGCCTCTAGTAACTAGACTTCTCCGCCTGCCACTGGTGTCAGAAGAAAGAAGAGGAGAATGGGCAATTCTTTCTTATACCTGCTGCATGTGTGGAGGACCTGGGTGTCAATCTCACAGCAGGGGAAACACTGATATAGGCAACTATTCAGGACTATGGGAAAAGGGGAATTTTAGCAAGATAAAGCCACCGAAAGAGCAGCTAAAGGTATGGCTGCATTGCACATGTAGACAGGTTTTACTTTTTACTCTGTGTGCCCAGTTTTATAGGGTATTTTCAAGTGACAGGTGCACTTTAACAGCATGCAGCATTACACTGTACTTCATGTACAGCTGAATGATTGATTTGGTCACATGCTAATTCTGGTCAAATAGTTGAAGGAGCCAGTCCTCAGTCCGCTCTCCTCTCCTAAATAAAGGAGATGGTCCTAACCCTGTTCCAGTGAGTTGGTTGAGGCTTGGAATTTGCCAGAGTCCCATGTTTTGTCTCTCAGCTTTGCCATTTTTGAGGAGACTTAAAGGACATCTGCAGCAAAAGATAACTTATTCCCTATCCACTGGATAAAGGTTAAGAGTCTGATCGTGAAGAGTCTGACTGCTGGAATCACCCGCAATCTCCCAAAGGGGGCCCTGCATTGCCGCTCTATGTGAGTGGCTAATGCGCGTAGCGTCGACCTTTCTGAGGTCGATGGTACGCCCCTTCCCCATACAGCTCTATGGGAGAGGCGGGGAGGCACGAACGCTGCCTCTCCACCTCTCCCATAGAACTACATGGAGGAGGCATGTCGGCCGTGACGTCACGCTGCGTCCGGCACGCCTCCTGCATTGGAAAGCCGTGGCCCCGTGCAGGAGATGGCGGTGTGTCCCAGCGGTCAGACCCCCAGAGATCAAACACTTACCCCTATCCTGTGGATAGGGGATAAGTTGTATTTTGGTGCAGATGCCCTTTAATTTTAGTGAGTCTAGGTACTGCTATTGCCAGGCATACATCCTACATATAGACTATACGTCATCTGCTAAAAAGTTGCTAGTCCTAATTTAAATTCCATTCCCTCCGGAAGGATACAATCTAAACTGTTTAGTCCTACTAGCCCAAGAGGGATTTCTTAAAAATGGAAAATGTTACTATGGACCATTCTGCCTTTCAATAGATCTGTATTTGGCCTCTGGTCGAACTAGTGACAGTCGGTCTATAATGTAAGGGAGTACTTCCCCTGGATATGCTTCTATGAGTGCTGTGTATAAGATTGCCACTAAAGTGTGAATAAAGTAAAGTTCTTATATTGCATTACACTACAGTTTACTACCTGTAAAGATCTCCGTACAACTTAGTAGATTGCACATTAAAATCTGCAAGCTAGAGAAGCTTTAAAGGGGTTATCCAGCTGTTAACACTTATAACTCATATTAGTCTCAGCAGTGAAAACAAACATTTCTTCTTTTAATACCTCTGTGTGTATATAAACACCGGCAGGAATCTGCCTCCAAAAGGGATCATTTTTGGACATTAATTTTAAAAAGCATGACAAATCCTCTAGGTTTCTTATTCAACCTGTCCGTAACTTTAAAATTAACTTTGCCTTAAAGGGATACTCCAGTGGAAAAAAATTCAAATCAACTGGTGACAGATTTGTCAATTACTTCTATTGAAAAATCCTAATCCTTCCAGTACTTATCAGCTGCTGTATGCTCCAGAGGAAGTTGTGTTGTTCTTTCCAGTCTGACCACAGTGCTCTCTGCTGTCATCTCTGTCCTTGTCAGGAACTGCCCAGAGCAGGAGCAAATCCTCATAGCAAACATCTCCTGCTCTGGACAGTTCCTGATAGGGACATATTCTTTATGACACTGTGGTCAGACGGAAAAGAAATTCAAAAAGAAAATAACTTCCTAGGGAGCATACAACAGCTGATAAGTACTGGAAGGAGTACGATTTTTAAATAGAAGTCATTTACAAATCTGCTTAACTTTTTGGCACCAGTTTATTAAAAACAAATAAAAATAAATATAATGTTTTCCACCGGAGTACCCCTTTAAGTCAGTGAGAATGCAAATTTTCAAGGTGGCATCACATACATTTTGATGCTGATACCATGTCCGAAACCATGTGGTTAGAAGACGTGTGATCGGCTCCTAAAATGGAGATTTACTTTGTGCAGATTTGGCTGGTAAGTGAATGAAAAACTGCCTGGGATAAAGATTAGTGTTGCTCGCAAATATTCGCAATGCAAATTTTATTCCCGAATATAGCACTATATATTCGCAATTACGAATATTCATTTTTTGTTTTTTTCACAGTACACATCACAGTGATCACCCCTCTCTGCTTCCAGCTTGTGTGGTGTAAAGAAGGCTCTACTACTACTGTGTGAGACTGGCGTGCGAATTTTCTCATATTCGAATTTTCGCATATGCTATTTTTTGTATATGCTAATTTTCTTATATATGCTAATGTTCACATACGTGAATTTTCACATATGCTACATTTTGTATTTGCTCATTTTCGCATATGCGAATGTTCGCATATGCGAAAATAAAACGCAAATATTACGAATATGCAAATAGGGCAGCCTATATGGACCAGGTGGTCTTTTTATGCTGACAATTTTCTATGTTCCTGTTTTTGTATCTGCCTACTTATAAATTATACTTATTTTATTTCTCACATAGATCTATACATCTTATTTATTGCTATTTTAGTCAATTTAAAACCATATTTGATTCTTTATGTATCTATTAGCTTTCATTGTTAGATATTTCTGTCCTCGTCGTGTAATCTCATCTGATTTGTAGGGAGAATAGAGAGATATGCATTGTGTTTGATGTCCCCATGATTACTTTTAACAATGTATTATTTAATTCACCACATTCTGAATAGATAATCCGGTTTATACACCGACCTGTAGATAGAGACTGCCTGGGGATTTTGTGATGCTGCTTATTATTCTGCTATGCCAGCGGTGTACAGACACAATGTATAGAGATCATATCCAGGGTAAATAACAGAATAAACTGATGTGTCCTGAATGAATGAGTGGCTAAAGACTGGCGGATATCAGCGAGCAGAAAGGTCCTAGGATTGTGGCTACGCCTGCAGGCATAGCCACAATCCTAGGACCAGGGCTGGTTTTAGGCTTAGTGTGGCCCTGGGCAAAATCAAAAGTGGGGCCCCAAAAGTCGTAATAGTGCACTAACCATTTTTGCTCACTTCAAATACCATAAAAAAAATAGCTAAATAGCAATTAAAAAAGTCCCATCAAAACCAAAATTTTAACGATAAAAACTACAAATCACAGCGCATGAAATGACACTCAAACATCCCCATATACAAAAAAATAATAGAGTTACAGGGATCAGAATAGTACAATTTTATATTTTTGTATAGTTCCCCCACATTAAGTTGGCAGTACAGTTCCCCCACATTAGGTTGGCAGTATAGTTCTGTGCATGTACTTCAGCCACTCGTACACCGCAAAGCACACCTTCCTTGCGCTGCAGCGCTAGAACGGTATCCCACAACATAGTCTTATTTGTGACGTTGCCACACGTTGGAATTCCACCCTCCATATGTTGGACAGACTATACGAACAAAGAAAAGCCATCACCGATTTCTTGATGATCCAAGCAGATAGGAATACTCCCCTGTGTAACTTCAATGTGAACCAGTGACACCTGCCGTTTGCTGAAGCAGTATAGATCCCCTGACATTAGGTTGTCAGTATAGTTCCCCCACATTAGGTTGTCAGTATAGTTCCACCACATTAGGCTGTAGTTCCCCCACATTAGGTTGTAGTTCCCCCACATTAGGCTGGCAGTATAGTTCCCCCACATTATGTTGTAGTCCCTCCACATTAGGTTGGCAGTATATTTCCCGCACATTAGATTGGCGGAACAGTTCCCCCACATTAGGCTGCCAGTATAGTTCCCCGCATTAGGTTGTAGTTCCCCCACATTAGGTTGGCAGTATAGATCCCCCACATTAGGTTGTAGTTCCCCCACATTCGGTAAGCAGTATAGTTCCCCCACATTAGGCTGGCAGTATAAGTCCCCCCACATTAGGCTGGCATTATAGTCCCCCCTCATTAGGTTGTAGTCCCCCCACATTAGGTTGTAGTTCCCCAGTTCCCCCACATTCGGTAAGCAGTATAGTTCCCCCACATTAGGCTGGTAGTATAAGTCCCCCCCCCCCATTAGTTTGGCAGTATAGTTCGCCCACATTAGGCTGGCAGTATAAGTCCCCCCACATTAGGCTGGCAGTATGGTTCCCCCACATTACGTGCAGTATAGTTCCCCCACATTAGGTACAGTATGGTTCCCCCACATTAGGTGCAGTATAGTTCCCCACATTAGGTTGTAGTTCTCCAACATTAGGTGCAGTATAGTTCCCCACATTAGGTGCAGCATAGTTCCCCCACATTAGGTGCAGTATAGTTCCCGCACATTAGGTGCAGTATAGTTCTCCCACATTAGGTGCAGTATAGTTCCCCACAATAGTTTGTAGTTCCCCTACATTAGGTGCAGTATAGTTCCCCACATTAGGTTGTAGTCCTCCAACATTAGGTGCAGCATAGTTCCCCCACATTAGGTGTAGTATAGTTCCCGCACATTAGGTGCAGTATAGTTCCCCACAATAGTTTGTAGTTCCCCCAAATTAGTTGCAGTATAGTTCCCCCACATTAGGTGCAGTATAGTTCCCCACATTATGTGCAGTATAGTTCCCCCACATTAGGTGCAGTATAGTTCCCCCACATTAGGTGCATTATAGTTCCCCCACATTAGGTACAGTATAGTTCCCCCACATTAGGTACAGTATAGTTCCCCCACATTAGGTGCAGTATAGTTCCCCCACATTAGGTTGTAGTTCGTCCACATTAGGTGCAGTATGGTTCCCCACATTAGGCTGGCAGTATAAGTCCCCCCCCCCCCCTCATTAGGTTGGCAGTATAGTTCGTCCACATTAGGTTGTAGTTTCCCCACATTAGGTTCAGTATAGTTCCCCCACATTAGGTGCAGTATTGTTCCCCCACATTAGGTGCAGTATAGTTCCCCCACATTAGGTGCAGTATAGTTCCCCCACATTAGTTGCAGTATAGTTCCCCCACATTAGGTGCAGTATAGTTCCCCACATTAGGCTGGCAGTATAAGTTCCCCCCCCCCCCTCATTAGGTTGGCAGTATAGTTCGCCCACCTTAGGCTGGCAGTATAAGTCCCCCCCATTAGGTTGGCAATATAGTTTGCCCACATTAGGCTGGCAGTATAGTTCCCCCACATTAGGTGCAGTATAGTTCCCCACATTAGGCTGGCAGTATAAGTTCCCCCCCCCCCCCCCTCATTAGGTTGGCAGTATAGTTCGCCCACCTTAGGCTGGCAGTATAAGTCCCCCCCATTAGGTTGGCAATATAGTTTGCCCACATTAGGCTGGCAGTATAGTTCCCCCACATTAGGTGCAGTATAGTTCCCCCACATTAGGTGCAGTATAGTTCCCCCACATTAGGTGCAGTATAGTTCCCCCATATTAGGTGCAGTATAGTTCCCCACATTAGGTTGTAGTTCCCCCACATTAGGAGCAGTATGGTTCCCCGCATTAGGTGCAGCATAGTTCCAAACATTAGGTTCAGTATAGTTCCCCCACATTAGGTGCAGTATATTTCCCCCACATTAAGTGCAGTACAGTTCCCCCACGTTAGGTGCAGTATAGTTCCCCACATTAGGATGTAGTTCCCCCACATTAGGTGCAGTATAGTTCCCCCACATTAGGCTGGCAGTATAGTTCCTCCACATTAGGCTAGCAGTATAAGTCCCCCTACATTAGGCTGGCAGTATAGTTCCCCCCACATTAGGTTGTCAGTATAGTTTCCCCCACATTAGGTTGTCAGTATAGTTCCCCCACATTAGGTTGTCAGTATAGTTCCCCCACATTAGATTGGCAGCCCAGTTCCCCCACATTAGGCTGGCAGTATAGTTCCCCCACATTAGGTTGTAGTTCCCCCACATTAGGTTGGCAGTATAGTTCCCCCACATTAGATAGGCAGCACAGTTCCCCCACATTAGGTTGGCAGTATAAGTCCCCCCACATTAGGTTGTAGTTCCCCCACATTCAGTTGGCAGTGTAATTCCCCCACATTAGGTTGTAGTTCCCCCACATTAGGCTGGCAGAATAGCTCCCCCACATTACGTTGGCAGTATAGCTTCCCCACATTACGTTGGCAGTATAGCTTCCCCACATTAGGTTGGCAGTATAGTTCCCCTACATTAGATTGGCAGCACAGTTCCCCCACATTAGGCTGGCAGTATAAGTCCCTGCACATTAGGTTGTAGCCCCCCCCCCATTAGGTTGGCAGTATATTTTCCCCACATTAGGCTGGCAGTATAAGTGTCCCCCCACATTAGACTGGCAGTATAGTTCCCCCACATTAGGTGCAGTATAGTTCCCCACATTAGGTTGTAGTTCCCCCACATTAGGTTGACAGCATAGTTTCCCCACATTAGTTTGGCAGCACAGTTCCCCCACATTAGGCTGGCAGTACAAGTCCCCCTACATTAGGTTGTTGTTCCCCCACATTCGGTTGGCAGTGTAGTTCCCCCACATTAGGTTGTAGTTCCCCCACGTTAGGTAGGCAGTATAGTTCCCCCACATTAGGTTGGCAGTATAGTTCCCTCACATTAGGCTTGCAGTATAAGTCCCCCCACATTAGGCTGGCAGTATGGTTCCCCCAAATTAGGTGCAGTATAGTTCCCCACATTAGGTGCAGTATAGTTCCCCACATTAGGTGCAGTATAGTTCCCCCACTTTGCAGTATAGTTCCCCCACATTAGGTGCAATATTGTACCCTCACATTAGGTGCAGAATAGTTCCCCCACTTTAGGTGCAGTATAGTTCCCCCACATTAGGTGCCCCATTGTTCCCCCACATTAGGTTATAGTTCCCCCACATTAGGTGCAGTATAGTTCCCCAACATTAGGTGCAGTATAGTTCCCCACAATAGTTTGTAGTTCCCCTACATTAGGTGCAGTATAGTTCCCCACATTAGGTGCAGTATAGTTCCCCCACATTTTTACTTTAATGACCCGACCAGAGTCAAACGGTGACTCCGGTCGGCTCAGTTTTGACCCGTATGCGGTTTCCTGACCGGACCTATAACCGTAGTTTACAACGGTTTTAGGTCCGTTCCAAAACCGCACATTTGTACATTACTTCTATTACTACCATCTTAATCCTTCTAGTACTTATCAGCTGCTGAATGCTCCACAGGAAGTTATTTTCTTTTTGAATTTCCTTTCTGTCTGACCACAGTGCTCTCTGCTGACAACTCTGTCCATTTTAGTAACTGTCCAGAGTAGGAGCAAATCCCTGTAGCAAACCTATCCTGCTCTGGACAGTTCCTGACATGGACAGAGGTGTCAGCAGAGAGCACTGTGGTCAGACGGAAAGGAAATTCCAAAAGAAAATAACTTCCTGTGGATCATATAGCAGCTGATAAATACTGGAAGGATTAAGATTTTTTAATAGAAGTAATTTATTAATATGTATAACGTTCTTGTTATACGTTCTTGTTTCACCAGTTGATTTAAAAAAAAAAACAAAAAAAAGTTTTCCAGTGGAGTATCCTTTTATTTATTTTTTTCTGCATACATCTTTAGTTGGGTTTCATATATAATAATAATCTCTTAAATCATAGTCATTGCGCTGCGCAAGGGCCCCTCAGCATACACTTTTCCTTATCTCTTCTGTGACCTACAGTCAAAAAAGTGCAGTGTGGCTTAATACATCACAAAAGTTCTTCAGTGTGCACCCTCCATATAGGGTATCAAGCCTCAAAACAAATTAGTGAAGTTACTTTGCAAAGTATTTGCACCACACTAAGACAACATGTAGAGTTTTAACAGCAGTAGAGTTTTAACTATTGGACTGTATTCTTTTTGCATCTGCATTTTACAAGTATTCTCACCTACATTTGCAAAAATCTCACACTACTTTCTTAACAAACTTTTGTCAAGAATTCAAAAATGTAAAGCTTTGTTCTGTGGGCCCATTCACACTATGTATTTTCTGGTGTTGTTTTTAATGGGATTCTGCAGCACCATTCACACTTCTGTTGCAGAAATTCCAGATCCCAGACTCTGTGTCAGAACCTATAGGTTAAAAGGTTCTGATGGGTTCTTTGTTGTTTTTTTGTTGCTGGGTTACGCCCGACTCTCCCTGTGTTTGGCGGTGGAAATAGGGAGCGGTTCCTGTGTGGGGCCGCCCTTTTCAGGGCGAGTAAAACTTGCCAAGAAAGGAATGAATAATGCGAGAGTAGGGCCTTACAGGGGAAGTTTTTACCCCTACCTTTTAAAATGGACCATATGTTGTTCCCTTCCACCTTTTAGAGGTCTTTGCATCACATCAATATTTGGTGGTGTAGGTGGCACATGGTGTTTTTTTCACACCTTTCCTTTTATTTGATTTAAAAAAAAAATTTGGGTACATATATTTTATCCTAAGAAAAGTATAGTTTTAGCTTATGCATATCCTCAATACTTACTTGTGGTCTGATGCTAAGGAATATCTGTTACTGGGGAGCAGCATCTTATATCTGTTTAGCACTATCCATATTTGTGAAGTGTAGGTGTGGCACCATGATCAATCTACTCTAATGCATCAAGCATTGGTGGGTGGAAATCCTGGCTGATCCATGCCTGATTCATCTTCACAAAGGTCAGTCTCTCCACATTTTTCGTGGACAGACGAGTTCTCCTTGGGGTGACTATGGCCCCCGCCGCACTAAACACCCGTTCTGATGGCACACTACTGGCTGGACAGGACAGCTTTTTCAGGGCAAACTCTGCTAGTTGTTGCCACAAATCAAGTTTGGCTGCCCAGAAATCCAGTAAATATTGAAGGTGTGTTGGCATGGGCATGTCAAGGTATGCCACCACCTGCTGATTCAGGTTCTGCTCCAGGTCTACCTGCTGCTAATGAGTTGCTACACTGTGCGGGTGAAGAAAGCTACTCATCAGCAACTGTAAACTCAGGCTGCTGCTGATGGAGCTGGTACTGCTCCTGCCACTCCACGCCTTGCCAGCAGCCATGGCAGTGGAAGGTGAGCGCAGAGGGTCCCCCGATGGTGCAGATAGGCATTGGCCACCTGAATACGTAGAATGTCTCTGTAGTCGATCAGTTTGTCCTCCCTCTCAGTGGGTGTAAAAAAGGCCCCCATTTTGTGCCAGTAGGTAGGGTCCAATAAGGTGAAGAGCCAGAAGTAATCCCGCTGCCGAATGGTAAAAATTTGGCGCTTACTACGCAAGCAATTGAGCATGCATCATGCCATTTGTGCAAGTGACTCAGAGGAACTCCCTGCCTCCATCTCCACTGCATACTGCCATGGTGTGTCTTGGTCCTCTGTCTCGCCTTCCTCATAACCCTCTAGGTCCTCTAGCTGCTCCTGCTCCTCCTTTCCTGTTAGATGACTAGAAAAATTGCCCATCTCAAGAAACCTAAACTGTGCTCCACTGTGCCCCTCCTCTTCCTCCTCCAGTTCAGCCACCACAGAGCTCATGTGGCCGTGAGATGTAGGCACCACGTCTCCAGGGCCCTGACCAGCCACAGTTTCAAACACGTGTTGTAGTAAATGAAGCAGTGAAATGACGTTGTTCATCCCGTAATCCTGGCGACTGACTAATAATGTGGCTTCCTCAAAGGGCCTGAGCAAACGGCAGGTGTCCCATATGAGTTCATAAATGTCCAAATAGACATACAACTGGGAATTGCACTTAAAAAGTTCTTTTATCTCGATTTTTCATTCATGTACAAAAGACTTAAAGCGAGAATAACAGAACATAATCACCCGGTGCTCAATAAACTGCTCAGAGAGATCCACTCGGTGTCTTCAGAACTTCACATCCAAGACTTGCTGCTTGTTGGACGGCATCTTCCTGGCCGTGTCGATGCTAATTCTGAGGTGGTGTGGAAACGCTCGCCGTCATGCGAGCTGCTGGAAGTTTCAGGAGTCTCCTCCCTTTCTCAACATGGTTCCTGTGAACCCACCACCACCTATTATACAGGTACGTCTCTCGCGAGATTTCATTTCTACATACTAAGTGACATAAAACAGTTAAAACAATAGGTTCTAATCAGACAGTATTTATAAGAACACATTAAAATTACATATTTCATTGATCCCTTTCGGGGTTAAAGAATAGAGACAATGTATCCAGAAAACTTCTCGTTGATTTAATCTCTTTCTAACTTGTTCGCTATTGATACCCTCGATCTCCTCCAGTATTAACCATTTCAACTCACTTATCTGATGTCCCTTCTCCACAAAGTGTCTAGCTAGACTTGTCTCCCCAAACTTCTCTTTACTTTATATTCTCCGGATACATTGTCTCCACTCTCCATTTTCTTTTTGAACAGCCTTATAGAACTTCTGTGTTCATTCAATCTAAGTTTCATTGCGTGAACTGTTTGCCCCACGTATGACATTCCACATGGGCATTTTAGCATATATATTACCTGTTTAGAGTCGCATGTATGGAAACCTTTCAGTTTAATTTTATTGCCACGAGATGGATGTGTTACATTTTCTCCTCTAATTATGCTGTTGCAATTTTGGCATGACCTACATGGAAACGTCCCTATTTTTTGTGTTTTTAAAAAGGACTGTCTGGTTTCCTTCTTCTCTGTTATATCTGCTCTGATCAAGTGATTGGTTATAGATTTATTTTTTCTATATACGAATCTCTTTTTTTGTCTAAATAAACTACCATATTTTTCATCTGCCCTGAGTAAGTTCCAATACTTATTAACCACCCTTTTTATTAGTTTAGAGTGACCGTCATAAGTCGATAGGTATACAAAACTTCTATCTTTATTCTTCTTCTTCATTTTATGCTTCTTTCTCAATTCTTCTCTGGGAATTATATCTACTTCTTCTGCTGTCTTAATCAGTTCTTTTTCTTCATAACCCCTTTGGGCAAACTTTCTGATTAGCATCTCTTTATTTTTATTATATTCCTCTTCTGTACTACAGATTCGTTTAGCTCATATCAATTGGCCTTTAGGTATTCCTCTGAATACCTGTGGAGCATGACCACTATTTTTATGTAATAAATTATTACTGTCACTCTTTTTTGAATACAGGGTGGTTTCAAACATATTTCCTCCATAACGTACCTCGACATCTAAATAATGAATAAGGTTTGAACTAAATTCACATGTAAACTCAATAAGCGGATGGCACTTATTTAGGTACTGTATATAGATCATTAGCTCCTCTGAGGTTCCCGTTCATAAAACGAAGCAATCATCAAAATACCTCAGCCATTTCTTGACATGGGTTGATAATGGATGTCCTGGAATGAACTTTTCTTCAAAGAGACGTACCTGTATAATAGGTGGTGGTGGGTTCACAGGAACTATGTTGAGAAAGGGAGGAGACTCCTGAAACGTCCAGCAGCTCGCATGACGGCGATCGCTTTCACACCCCCTCAGAATTAGCGTCCACATGGTCAGGAACATGCTGTCCAACAAGCAGCAAGTCTTGGATGTGAAGTTCTGAAGACACCGAGTGGATCTCTCTGAGCAGTTTATTGAGCATGTTCTGTTATTCTCGCTTTAAGTCTTTTGTACATGAATGAAAAATCGAGATAAAAGAACTTTTTAAGTGCAATTCCCATTTGTATGTCTATTTGTACATTTATGGTCTATTGTGCTCAGGAAACGGAGCCCTGAGAAAAGACATAGGGAAGCCACCCAACTGGTGCACACCTGTGGTCTGACTACCTTGTGAAGATGTCACATATGAGTTGCCACTGGTTGACATTGAAGTTACACAGGTTAGTACCCCTATCCGCTTGGATCATCAAGAAATTGGTGATAGCATTTCTCTGTTTGTATAGTCGGTCCAACATATGGAGGGTGGAATTCCAATGTGTGGAAACATCACAAATAAGACTATGTTGTGGGATACCGTTCTGACGCTGCAGCTGAAGGAGGGTGTGCTTTGCGGTGTACGAGTGGCTGAAGTGCATGCAAAGTTTCCTTCCCATTGTTAGGATGTCTTGCAGATGGGGGGAACACTTCAGAAACCGCTTGAGAACCAGATTGAACATGTGTGCCATGCAAGGCGCATGTCTTAGGCTTCCTTGTTGCTGCGCAGACAAGATGTTCTTCCAGTTGTCGGTCACCATGTTTCCCATTTCCAGTTTTCGTGGAGTAAGCCATGATTCGATTTATTGATGAATGATTTTGTGTTGTGGCTGTGCAGGAACCACATTCACCCAGTGAGCCGTAAAGGACATGTATTGTCCATGACTGTAGTTACAGCTCCACATGTCGGCACTGCCGTGCACTTTGGTACACACCAACAGGCTCAAGGACTGGCCCACCTTCTCTTTCACAAAATTGTGCAGGGCTGGTACTGCCTTCTTCGCAAAGAAATGACGGCTTGGGGCTCTCCACCTCAGCTCGGCACAAGCCATCAGTTCTCTGAAAGGTGCAGAGTCCACCACTTGAAAAGTGAGGGACTGCAGCCCCAGCAACTTTAACAGGAGCACTTTCAGCTTCTGCGCTGTTGGATGAGTGGGCGCATACTGTTGTCTCTTGGACACGCTTTTGCCGATGGATTACTGGCAGAATGACTGACTCGAAGTTGGAGGAGCAGGAGCATCTGGAGTGACATACAGCCCTCTTCGGCTGAGGTGGTGGAGCCTTGGCTGGCTGAAACAGGGACAACCACATTGGAGCCACAATTCTCCCAGGCCGTTTTATGGTGATGCTGCGTATGTTTACGCAGGTCCGTGGTGCCAACATTGGGACCCTGGGTACGCTTCACCTTCTGCCGACAAATTTATGAAAAATTGCCACACCGCCGAGCAGCTGATTTTCCCACCAACAGTCCGCAGTGATTAACTGCTACTGCCGCCGACACCAGGAACCCCTGTTCCACTACCTCCCGGGAAGGTAGGCTGCCGCAAAGCAGGTGGTCTACCCCGGGCACATTTGGCTCCAGACTTTCCACTTCTGCTACCATGCTGACTGCCAACCATGCTACCACCTTGCTTGCTCAGCTGCTGACTCACGGGCAATCTGCAACTCTCTTCTCCTGATGATGATGAAGCCCCTTCTGCACCCGGCTCCAAAGAGCGATCGGCTTTATCATCATCGAGTTGTGTCTGCACGTCACTGATGTCCTCCTTAGTTTCCTCAACAGTGTCTGCTTCAGGAGCCTGAACGCTCGCAACACCACCTCCCACGCCCCTCTCCTTATCACTACATGCCCGCCTAGCGGAGGAAGCGGCAGATGTTTCCTCCACTTCTTGGCTGGGCAGAAGCTGCTAACTGTCCTCTAGATCGATCGTCCTCACTAAATAGTGGAGCTGAACCCACAGCATAAGATTCTTCTGTGGAGAGGGAAAAGCATAGGACAGAGGAAATGGGAGGACAGGGACTGCTCCCGGGCCATGCCAACTGAGGGTTTTGTCTGAGGAACACACTGACTGTTGACTGAGGGTGTCAGATGTCACTTGTGATGAAGTGGATGACCGTATTAACCAATCGATTACACGAGACACGACTAGTAGCTGATACCAGGAGCTTAGGCTTCTTGCTGCGACTCCTGCTGCCACTCACCCCTAGTCTGCTGCAACCCCTGCCTGATGAATTTAGGCCTCTGCCACTCCTCTGTGCACGTCCTTGCACTTCTCTGCCTGACATACTTAGTGCATATATGAGGGGAGTACAATATGCTCCACTATGCTTAAAACACCAGCAGGTGTGTACTTTTGGCGGCTGGCCTTTCACAGTATCTTGGCCCTTAAGACTTTAACAGGAACAAAATGTTACACCACTTAGATGTACTTATGTGGTATGCACTTATGAGGGGAGGACAATGCGCTCCAGTACGCTTCAAACATTATTTTTCTACAACACCAGCAGGTGTGTACTTTTGGCTGGCCTTTCACAGTATCTAGGCCCTTAAGACATTAACAGGAACAAAATGCTACACCACTTAGATGTACGTATGTGGTATGCACTCATGAAGGGAGAACAATGCGCTCCAGTACGCTTAAAATAGTATTTGTTTACAACACCAACAGGTGTGTACTTTTGCCTGTCCTTTCACAGTATCAAGACCCTTGAGACTTTAACAGGAACATAATGGTAGACGACTTAGATGTAGGTATGGGGTATGCATTTATGAGGGGAGGACAATGCGCTCCAGTACACTTAAAAAAGTAGTTGTTTATAACACCAGCAGGTGTGTAATTTTGCCCGGCCCTAGTTGTGAAGGGCTCCAAAAGGGGAGGTACTGTCAGAACCTATAGGGTTAAAAGGTTCTGACAGATTCTTCTGACAGGTTTTTTGTTGCTTGGTTACATCCGGCTGTCTGGACTGGTCAGCTGACCTTGATTGGAGCACCTGCTCTGGCTCCATATAAGCTGGCAGTCTACTCCCAGTCTTTGCCTGCTAAAGAGCTCAGTTTGTACTCCTAGTTTGCTTTCTACTGTATCTGTGATATCTGGCATTTTGACCCTTTGGCTCCGCTCTCTGACTCTTCTCTGGTATTAGCAATTTTGTACTTTGACAACTCCTGATTTTTTACGCGGATAGTGGACTTTGACTTATTGTGTGTGTGTTAGTTTTTCTTCTGTTATTCTGTCTGCTCTCTACTTTACCTTAACCTGTGTCTGTATTATTGTATTTTATTATTTTGACAGTTGACTCCCCTCACTTGTCTAGGGAGGGACTGTCACCGTGGTTACGAACCCGTTGCCTAGGGTGGGTACATAAGTAGGCAGGGATAGTGGAGTGGGCGAGAATAGTTTACACTCCTTCCCTGCTCAGTTGTGACACTCCGTTAAGTGAATGAACATGTTCATCCTTTTGGCAGAATCTGTTTGGAAATATATTGATGTTTGTGGAAATGGTGCCTTTCTGAGTGATCCTAGTGCCAACCGATTCAGACGGTGCCTGGTACAGATAGAACCTTTGTATGGAATGTCTCTGGGAGGTGATTCTATAATCTGAATGGGTCCTAAGAAGGGTCTGATTTATTTTTATTCATCCAATGAAGCTATGTGAGGGCTGATGGGTCCACTCGAGTTGGGTGACATAGTTTTCTCCTTTGTGTCATTATCAATTTTTGTATCCTAGCATTTTTATTTTTTTTTTTCTTACAGCAATATTTTCAAAGAGGAAGAAATATATCATGCGATGATTAAGATAAAGACATAAATATAATTATTATATGTGAAACCGTTGTCGAAAAAAATAAATATATATAGCTTTTTCCAAGGAAACCATAACATAACCACCTGTGACGGCCCTTAGGGGCTCCACATAATAAACAGCTGTCATGATTACATTAAACACATAGCGCCGGCTTATTAAAAATATCATTTACAGTTTTCAATTAATAATTTCAATAACGTATTTCGAGAACAATGTTGTATTGTGCATGTAACCATGTTCCCAATTTTTTTTAAATGTGTATAGAAGTGTTGGAACCAAATGTGGCAGCTAATGTTCAACTGTGCCTTCTATGTTTGTTTCAAAGAAATGGCTTAAGGCATTTGGGATTTGGAAAGGTCTTAATGGAAGACAATGTTTTCATTAATTTTCAGTACAACTGAGGTTATCCAGAAGGCCACATACATCATTGAATTGGTGCTCCAGCATTTAAAAATGTAATCCCTATCCACAAGATGGGGAATAAGTGTCTGTTTATGGAGGTTTCAACCTCTGGGACCCCTGTGAGTGCCAGAACGGGGCTCAGAATTTCCTCGCTGCATGGAGTATAGGCTTCATTCTCTGTGGGAGCACTAAAGATACACTAGATTTGAAGTTTTTACACAAACTTTGGGGAAACTGCAGCTTGCTATACTTTCGAACATTGCAATGTATAAAACCTTGCTGGGCTTTGTGCTAGTTAAGCCAAGAAAGAGTTAACTGGTGCTACTGAGCAGTGATAGTTAACCCCTTGGGAGGCATACAATATACAGCCTTGGCCAGAGGCGTAGCTTGTAGCTTCTGGGCCCTGATGCAAAATTTGCAACAGTACCCCATATGCCAAATATACTACAGGTCTCTTATGGGGCAGATGTGTTTTAGGCGCCCCCTTAGGTACCAGGGCCTGGTGCGACTGCTACCTCTGCTACCTCTATAGCTTTGCCCCTGGCCTTGGCTGTATACTGAAGATCTCATTTACCAACCTTGTTCCTGCTGTGGCCTTTTTTTTATGTAGCCCCACCAGTGGCGTCTCCAGCATTCATATTTAGGGAGGCACATGGGGGGCCAGTGACAAAAGTGGGGGGGCAATTTTAAAACGTGTGTGCGTGTATATATATATATATATATATATATATATATATATACATACATACACATATATATATATATACACACAATTATTTTTTTTTCCATTTTTGCCATAGATTTTTGGGTAAAAGACTGATTTCATTATAAAGTAGAATTGGTGGCGCAAAAAATAAGCCATCATATGGATTTTTAGGTGCAAAATTGAAAGCGTTATGATTTTTAAAAGGTGAGGAGGAAAAACGCTCGGGTGCAAAAATGGACACAACCATCAACTTTGATAGCGGCATCTAAAGTGTTAATGTCGGACATCAGCCTGATTGGTGATGTCTTGCATTAGCTGAGGGTTCTGGCTAATGATTTATACAACACAGTGGGAGCAGGCACTGTGCGTACACATACGCCTTGTGTCCTTACGTCTCATTTACACAGATGGATCCCCAGCATATTTTACGCTGCGGATCCCCCGACAATGCACACATCGCGGCTGCTCTCGGCCTAGCTCAGAGAGCAGGAGGAGCGGCCATGATGTGTGCGAGTATACACATCAAAGCGTGTCTGCTCGTAGCGGCGGATTGCCGTTTTGAGCAGGCACAAATGAAGGCAGCACTGTAGGGTCCATTGTCGGGGGATCTGCAGCATAAAATACACTGCGGATCCACCCCTGAATGAGCCCTTAGGGTACGTTCACATGTACAGGATCTGCTGTATATTTTCTGCAGCTGATTTTGCTACCTATTGAAGCTAATGGGTTGCAAAATCAGCTGCACAAAATATGCAGCAAAAAATATGCAGCAGATCCTGTACATGTGAATGTATCCTTGAGGGGTTAATGAGGGGTTAATGTGTTCATATGTTGTCCTTCCAGAGGGGTCACTTTTCCCTCCTCCAGTGTCCACGGGTCTCCAACAGGCCACATTACCAGAACAATTTATGGAAAAATCGCGGCAAAAATTGCCACAGTTTTAGGTCCGGTTTAAAAGCGCATACGGCGCAAAAATGAGCCGACCGGACCGAACGTTTCACTCCGGTCGGCTCATTGAAGTGAATGACATACGGGAGCGCATACGATCACATACGGGAGCGCGAGGTTTTAGCTCCCTCCTGCCGTATGCGCTCCCGTATGGGACAAAACGTAGTGTGGACCCAGCCTTATACTGCTGATCAGGGGGGAGAGAGGGAGGACATCACTCACCTCACATGAAGGGCCGCTCTGGCCCGTCCTCTCCTGTGCTGGGGGCGGAGCTATCAATGTATTGGGGACATCCCTATTTATTTTAAATTGGGGGGGGGGGGCCAAGGGGGGGGCACGGCCTGATCTAGGGGGGGCCATGGCCCCCTCTGGCCCCCCTAGCGACGTCACTGAGCCCCACCTCTAATGATGAAGTCTCTAGAAGTGGAGTTACAGAAGAAGAAGATCACACACTAGACGACAAGACCGGTAAGTATGGATCTGTTCGCATCATGTATTTAAAGCAGGCCTTTTTGGTTTAACCCCTTCCCGACCTATGACATACCTGTACGTCATGGGTGGCAAGGTGTTCCCGACCCATGACATACAGGTACGTCATGGACATTACTGCCGCTACTCGCGGCATCCCGCAGCGCCCGGAAAGATGGTGGCTATCACTGATAGCCAGCCATCTTACCGTGCGACCACGGGGGGTTTCATCCCCCCCCCCCCCCCCCCCAGCGATCGCTGCTATCAGCTGGTCAAATCTGACTAGCTGATAGCAGCGTTTCGCTATGAAAATACTTAGCAGCGCGGTGTGTGAGACCCGTCGGAGCGGTGTCCCGAGCGGTCCCGGCGTCCTCCGTGCGGTCCCGACGTCCTCCAGGCGGTCCCGGCGGCGCTGCGTCCCGGAGGTGAGTTTCCGGCAGCAGTGCAGCATCTTCATTGGCAGCAGTGAGATCGCCGTAAAGCGATCTCACTGCTGCCTCTGAGAGTTTCAAAACTGCAACTCCCAGCATGCCCAGACAGCCTTTGGCTTTCTGGGCATGCTGGGAGTTGTAGTTTTGCAACATCTGGAGGTCCACAGTTTGGAGACCACTGTATAATGGTCTCCAATCTGTGCTCTTCCAGATGTTGCAAAACTACAAATCTCAGCATGCTCAGTCTGTCCAGGCATGCTGGGAGTTGTAGTTCTCTAACATCTGGAAGAGCACAGATTGGAGACCATTATACAGTGGTCTCCAGACTGTGGACCTCCAGATGTTGCAAAACTACAACTCCCAGCATGCCCAGACTGCCCAGGCATGCTGGAAGTTGTAGTTCAGCAACATCTGATCCTTCAGATATTGCCGAACTACAACTTCCAGCATGCCTTGGCAGTCTGGGCATGCTGGGAGTTGTAGTTTTGCAACATCTGGAGGCACACTAGTTGGGAAACATTGTCCGTTTCCTACCTCAGTGCCTCCAGCTGTTGCAATTGTTGCAAAACTATAACTCCCAGCATGCACTGACAGACCATGCATGCTGGGAGTTGTAGTTTTGTAACAGCTGGAGGCACACTGGTTTGGAAACACTAAGTTTGGTTGCAAAACACTTGAAAGTTTATTACTTAACTTAGTGTTTCCAAACCAGTGTTCCTCCAGCTGTTGCAAAACTACAACTCCCAGCATGCACGGACAGCCAAAGGGCATGCTCGGAGTTTGCAACAGCTGGATGTTTGCCCCCTCCCCCCAATGTGAATGTACAGGGTACACTCACATGGGCGGAGGTTTACAGTGAGTGCCGCAAGTTTGAGATGGCGCAAATTTTGCGCTGCAGCTCAAACTTCCAGCGGCAAACTTGCTGTGAACCTCTGCCCATGTGACTGTACCCTAAAAACACTACACTACACTAACACTAACCTAAAATAAAAAGTAAAAAACACTACATATACACATACCCCTACACAGCCCCCCTCCCCCCAAAAAATGAAAAACGTCTGGTACGCTACTGTTTCCAAAACGGAGCCTCCAGCTGTTGCAAAATAATAACTCCCAGTATTGCCGGACAGCCATTGACTGTCCAGGCATGCTGGGAGTTTTGCAACAGCTGGAGGCACCCTGTTTGGGAATCACTGGCGTAGAATACCCCTATGTCCACCCCTATGCAAATCCCTAATTCAGGCCTCAAATGCGCATGGCGCTCTCTCACTTTGGAGCCCTGTCGTATTTCAGGGCAACAGTTTAGGGCCACATATGGGGTATCGCCGTACTCGGGAGAAATTGCCTTACAAATTTTGGGGGGCTTTTTCTTCTTTAACCCCTTATGAAAAGGTGAAGTTGGGGTCTACACCAGCATGTTAGTGTAAAAAAATAAATTTTTTACACTGACATGCTGGTGTTGCCCTATACTTTTCATTTTCACAAGAGATAAAAGGGAAAAAAGACCCTCTAAATTTGTAACGCAATTTCTCCTGAGTACGGAGATACCCCATATGTGGGCGCAAAGTGCTCTGGGGGCGCACAACAAGGCCCAGAAGGGAGAGTGCACCATGTACATTTGAGGCGATTTGCACAAGGGTGGCTGATTGTTACAGCAGTTCTGACAAACACAAAACAATAAATATCCATATGTGACCCCATTTTGGAAACTACACCCCTCACGGAATGTAATAAGGGGTGCAGTGAGCATTTACACCCCACTGGTGTATGACAGATTTTTGGAACAGTGGTCTGTGAAAATGAAAAATAAAATTTTTGATTTGCACAGTCCACCGTTTCAAATATCTGTCAAACGCCAGTGGGGTGTAAATGCTCACTGCACCCCTTATTACATTCCATGAGGGGTATAGTTTCCAAAATGGGGTCACATGTGGGGGGGTCCACTGTTCTGGCACCATAGGGGCTTCCTAAATGGGACATGCCCCCCAAAAACCCTTTCAGAAAAACTCACTCTCCAAAATCCCATTGTCGCTCCTTCCCTTCTGAGCCCTCTACTGCGCCCACCGAACATTTTACATACGCATATGAGGTATTTCCTTACTCGAGAGAAATTGGGTTACAAATTTTAGGGTGATTTCTCTCCTTTTACCCCTTGTAAAAATTAAAAAATTGGGTCTACAAGAAAATGCGAGTGTAAAAAATGAAGATTTAGAATTTTCTCCTTCACTTTGCTGCTATTCCTGTGAAACACCTAAAGGGTTAAAACACTTACTGAATGTCATTTTGAATACTTTGGGGGGTGCAGTTTTTATAATGGGGTCATTTATGGGGTATTTCTAATATGAAGATCCTTAAAATCCACTTCCAACCTGAACTGGGCCCTGAAAAATTAAGATTTTGAAAATCTTGAGAAAAATTGGAAAATTGCTGCGGAACTTTGAAGCCCTCTGATGTCTTCCAAAAGTAAAAACTTGTCAATTTTTTAATGCAAACACAAAGTAGACATATTGTATATGTGAATCAATATGTAATTTATTTGGAATATCCATTTTCCTTTCAAGCAGAGACTTTCAAAGTTAGAAAAATGCTAAATTTTCAAAATTTTCATGAAATTTTTAGATTTTTTACCAAGAAAGGATACAAATATCAGTGAAATTTTACCGATAAAATAAAGTAGAATATGTCACGAAAAAACAATCTCGGAATCAGAATGATAAGTAAAAGCATTCCAAAGTTATTAATGTTTAAAGTGACAGTGGTCAGATTTTCAAAAAATGCCCAGGTCATGAAGGTGAAAATGGGCTGGGTCATGAAGGGGTTAAAAAAAAGGCATGTCAAAAAATGTATAATGTGAACAGACCCTTTCTGCCAGTGTGCTCCCAAACAGGGAACTTCCAGCTGTTGCTAAACCACAACTCCAATCATTCCTAGACAGCCAAAGGCTGTGTGGAAATGATGGGGGTTGTAGTTTAGCAACACCTGAACGCTCCATGTTTGGGAACAAACTGGCTGAGGAGAGTGTCCTAAATGTTCTAACCCATTTTTTTTTTCTTTTCATTTCAGGTACATGTATGCTGAGGACTACTTTGAATTTGTTGGACTACGTCGATGACCAGTATTTTTTATACTGAAAATGGGCTAGGGGTACTCAACTATTTATAGTGAGGGTCCACTCATCCAGGTCTGTCACTGGTAAAGGTCAGAGCTAAGCACTAAAGCCTGGTCTACACCTAGTGGCCGCAGGGCCATGAAGGATATAGGTAAAATGACTGAACTCTGGAAAATGTAAATGTACTGTTTCCTGTATTTTCTGAATACTCCTGCATACTGTACCCCTAAAAATAATACCGCTGCCTACTGTACCCCTGAAAATAACACTGCTGCATAATGCACCCCTGAAATTAATACTGTCACAGACCTTATCTCTGAACATACTGCTGCCTACTTTATCCCTAAAAATAATATCACTGCCTACTGTACTCTGCCCTCTCAATAAATGATGCCGCTGTGCCCTCTCTATAAATGATGTTGCTGTGCCCCCTCCATAAATAATGCAGCTATGCCCCCTCCATAAATGATGCAGCTGTGGCCTCAATAAATGATGCCGCTGTGCCCTCAATAAATGATGCCGCTGTGCCCCCTCCATAAATGATGCCGCTGTGCCCCCTCCATAAATGATGCCGCTCTGCCCTCTCCATAAATGATGCCGCTGTGCCCTCTCCATAAATGATGCCGCTGTGCCCTCTCCATAAATGATGCCGCTGCGCCCCCTCCATAAATGATGCCGCTGTGCCCCCTCCATAAATGATGCCGCTGTGCCCCCTCCATAAATGATGCTGCTCTGCCCTCTCCATAAATTATGCCGCTGTGCCCTCTCCATAAATGATGCCGCTGTGCCCTATCCATAAATGATGCCGCTGCGCCCCCTCCATAAATGATGCCGCTGTGCCACCTCCATAAATGATGCCTCTGTGCCCCCTCCATTAAAGATGCTGCTGTGCCCTCTCAATAAATGTTGCCGCAGTGTCCCTTCTCCCCCCCTCAACTCTCCCCCCATCCCTACTCACCCCTTCTCACCTCCCTCACCCCTTCTCACCCCCCTTCACCCCTTCTCACCCCCCACCCCTTCTCACCCCCCACCCCTTCTCACCCCCCACCCCTTCTCACCCATTCTCACCCCCCCCTCACCCCTTCCCCTCCTCACCCTACTCACCCCCCTGACAGGAGATCAGCATCGCTCAGTAGCTTCAGTGGCAGGGATGTAGCACGGGTCGGAAGCACTCACAGCCGACTATGACAGGACACCAGTGTACTGGGCTGTCATTCACTTCTTCCCCGTGATTCAGCGCATGATGGAAGATGCAGGCGGGGATTAGAACAGACATGCGTGCCTGAGCGGGCCACGTCTGTTCCCAGCAGCCTCCGTGCCCCATCTCCCGGTATTCATTCTGCGCGGCGTCAGGTGTGCCTGCACTACTTCCTAAAAGCCACCGCTGTATAAAGCAGCTGTGCCAGAGCCAGATGATGCAGGAAGCGCTAATCACGCAGCCTGCATCACAAAAGAAGTGCCGGGCAGGTGACACAGCGTTCAACTGTGGCTATTCATTTGTATTGGTGTCTAAAGACACCTATACAAATTAATTAGGGGAGATCCGATGGGCGGTACGGATGACTGGTGACTGTGGTCCGGATCTGGACCGCGGTCTGCCAGTGGAGTACCCCTGCTTTACAGGCTTAGTAGTGAAAGTTGTTTTATAGATGGAGTCCATTCCCAAGCTGACCTTTTTGTTATCCACAAAAACAGCTAATGCTAACCTAGCCTTTGGCTAAACTCTTTCTTTACCAGTTTGCTGTGAAAGGTTATGAAATTTTGCTAATCTCTACTGAGTACAGTACATGCTCCATGCAGTAGGGAGATTTGGGGTCCTGTTCTGGAGATCAGACACTTATTCCATAAGCTGTGCATAGTGGATATATTTTTAAATGCTGGTACCCCTTTAAAAGGATTGCCCACCTTGGATAATCTCTTTTTGGTTAAAACTAAAGTTTACCAACGATGGCATCATCGCATGGTGTCCTGCTACTGGGAAAAAAATTTCAATTCCCCACCGGCACCACTAAATGGGTAATTAAACATTACAAAGAATTAGAAAACAAGTGGATTAATATTTTAAGGTCACATGTCCTCTAGCTACAGTGTGATCATAGGATTGTGTGATTTATACTGATAAATATACTTTATTATTCTGTTTCTTTTCTGCATTCATTTAGATTACTATCAACCTCCTGTTGCCTTAGGTGCAACTCTCTGAAAGCTGACTTATTGCATATGGCTTGGAAATGTGTTATTAGAAAGAATTATTGGTGGGAAGTTTTGGCGTGGATCCAGCATGAGCTAAAATATTGTGTTACCTTTCCATTCTAGTTTTTGTTTCTTGGGAAATTTGTCTTGATTTCTAATTTTTTGGGCTATAAAAGTCTGATTGCAAGATTTCTTTGGGTTACATTAACCTTTCTCATGACAAAGTGTTTTTGGACTGTTATTGAGCCCCTAAGAGCTCCCTCTATGGTGAACAGATATTTATCATTTTCTCACAGGAGAAGGGACCAGAGCTGGGCTGTTTGCCAGAAGTTCTCACATTTTCTTAGTTGCCTGGCCAATCACAAGACAGCACCTACTCATATTTGCTTTACCATGGCATAGTGCACGAAAAAGTGCATTGGACTAAACAGGCTGTTACTGTGCTGGGGCATAATTCACAATGAAGTACTATACACAGCATGTAAGTGGAGAATGGGGTTATTGATGTGCTGAGAATGCAAGGTTCAATGTGAGCAGAAAGGATTATAGCAACAGGATAACCACAGGGAAGGGGTAACATGATAAAAGCAGCCCTGGTCTAAGTTAACTGATGATAATGATGGCAGCAATGATGCTAGAAAATTGAAACTTGTATAAAGGGTCTATTTTGCTTGGAACATACTTGGGAGAGTGATGGACAAGATTCCAGTATGACACTAGTGTCTGGAATTGATTAAGACCATATTTCCTTTCTGGGGTATAATTGAGCTGCATTTCTCATGTTGTACCGAGCTGTCCCCCATATGCTGAACAAATACATGTAGCATACTGGGAACTGCTTGTCCAGAGGATTTTACTTGCCTTAATCCCTTACCTCTGTACCAGAGCCTGCAGGCCTTACCCCCAAGTATGTTACCATAGAGATACATAGGTCCACGTAGGAGCTATAGACACAAAATGATGGGAAGTTTTAAATCAAGATTATTTTCAAGATTGCTTACATTTTTGTTTCAAATGCACTGAAGAACATTCTGATGTCTTCTTTTCGTTTCCAGTTGTACCAGTGCCAGTTGTAGTGCCCTGGTGGCAGCCCAGGTCATGGGTACAAGTTAAGAAACAAGCCATATTCTTAAGTTTAGCAAAGTTACGTAAGAGAAAGTTGAAAAAATAAAAGAAAATTCAAAAAGTACATGTGGGTTGGTAGGAGCAGGACATGCTTGAAGGCAAGAGTGGAAAAGGTAACAGAGAAGGCAGCTTTTATCATCGCGGATTGCCATTCTCTTAAGTTTGACTTCTTACATTCTTTAATGTTTTCTTACAGGACATTAAAGTGAAGCCGAGGATGAAGTGTGATCTATACCGTAATTGACAGGAGCTGAAACTTGAAACGGTGGATGTAACTAAAGTTAATTGTTCACATCTGGAGATCGCCAGCTTATTTTATTCTCTGCTGATCACATGCCAGTCAGTCTGTTCCATGCATGAAAACAATTCATATGTCTTATAAAGAAGAAAACAGCATCTCAAACATAATCAGAGCAATGTATCAACATAGGAGGGACCTTTATCATTTGCTGCTTACAGTATGTCTACAAAGCTATACAAACCCTACGGTGGTGTATGCTGAGAAAATTACTGAAAGTGAATGTATGGCTCCATGGCTTGGTCACATTTAAATAGGCACTGGCATAAATTAACAAATTATAGTGCAAGCAAATATATATATAAAAAAAAACAAAAAAAAACTTTGCAATATCTTACTAGCCAAAAATGCATTTTTTATCCTGTTATCAACCCCCCCCCCCCCTGCCTGCTGCTCAAGTCATCTTCTTTATAAAAAATCAGCTCAGCTTTGTGCTGAGTCTGCAAGACAAGCAATACAAGCCTATGAAGGGGGAGGGGGGGAGTGAGCTCCACCCACTCGCTCAAGAGAACTGCAATTCATAGCTGAAGACTGCAGAGCAAAAATCTGCTGAGAAAGGCTGTATGCAAACTGTAAAGTGACCAGAAATAGTGCTGCTTAGCTTGTATACACACAGGGCTGCTTATTCTGAAAAGTTGTGTGACATGAAAGGTTTAACTACAGTTTATATACAATATGTGGCTAAATGTCAGTAAATAGGCCTTTGAAGAATTTGTCTGTTTAAAAAGTTTATTTAAAGTGTACCTGTCATTTAAAAGCCTACATGTTTTTGTTAGATGAATCCAAGTGATTTTTGGCCCTCACTGCAGTTATTGAGCCCCTAAGAGTCTCCTTTGTGGTTGCATAGCCAATTCTCTCCTTTTCAGGGGGTGAAACCTGAGCTGGGCTGTTTGCCAGTAGTACACACACAGGCACTTCCTTTGTTAGTTGCCTGTCCCACCACAGCACAACACCTACTCCTCTCTGCTATTTCAATGACATATTGTTGGTGAAAGTGAACAGAACAGGCTGGCACTGTGGTGGGGGTGATTTACAGTGCACTATATATAGAATGAATTGCACTAAGAACTGGACTGCTGCTGAAGACAAGCCTGTAGATTATTAGATATAGGAGGCAGCACTGTGTACATACAACAGCACAGCAAGGAAAAGGTTTCACAAAGCACTAAAACTGGAGCTGCTGAGATGAGAGAGAAACTTTGATTAACACTACATTGGCAGTGCAGATTCTCTGGAGAATGGACAGCAAATTTCTTGCATTCCTTTTTGCTGTAATTGTTACTGAATTGTTACCTACTGAAAACATTGGTGTAATATTTAGATGATGTGTGAACCTGTTCATAGGCCACTTTCACATTCATGTAATTGGGTCAGTATTTTGGATCAGCATTTATAAGCCAAAACCAGAACACAGAAGGTAGCATGCTGCTAACACTCATCGTTCTCCCTAAATGTCCCAATAAAGACCCATATATATGAATATGACAGGAAGATGGTGATGTAGCTTTAGGGGTTGGTCAAAGGTGATGACATCACTCAAGGAGGCAGGGCTTGTACTCAGAGGCAAAATCCAGCCATGCCTCCTAAAACAGCAGAGGACGATGCATGTCTTGGGAAAGAGGGAGGTGCAGGGGAGCTGCTGAGACAACACCACACTGAAAAATGAAAGAACTATACAAATTCCTGTCAGGGGTACATCAGGGGAAAACCAGAAGCCTGTACAATTTGTGATAATAATATATTAGTAATTCATTTGTCTTAATAAAAATAAATTTTTCTGAGACACAAATACCCTTTTAATTTATTTTCCTCAGCAGTCACATGGATTGTGCTATCACACAGTATGCATCAGTGTTTCAGTTACTGGCAATTGTCCACAATTGTGTAATTTACAAGAGTTCATGACATGAAATGAGAGATTTGTGCTGGTTACAGTACTGTACAACTTTTAGTGTATCGATCACTGCCATGAGAATGCTTTAGGGTAGGGTAACACCATATTTTGCTGCATATGTTCTGCTGTGTATTTTCCTACCCATTAAAGTCAATGGTTAGCAAAATCAGCTGCAGAAAATATGCAGCAAAATCTGGCACGTTTGACCCGACCCCAAGGGCTTGTTCACACGAGCGGATTTCTTTTCAAACCTGCAGCGGATCTCCTGCTGCGAGTTTGAAAAGAGGTGGGGCCTCCATGCGCTATCCACAGCAGAAGTTGGCCAGCGGAGATTCCACTGGCGAAAATCTGCTGCAGATAGCTCATGGAGGCCCTGCAGGTTTAAAAAGAAATCCGCTTGTGTGAACGAGCCCTAAAGGGTTTCCCGTTTTAGGCCAGGGCTACACTGCAACTTTTTTTTTGCACTAATTGATTTTACCAATACTAAGTTACTGCCGCAATCTGCAAGAAGCTTAGTAGTTATAATAACCTAATAGTAAATAGTGGCCTCATGTACTGTAAGTAAAGCTTAACCCCTGTATAAATTAAGTTATACCACATTCTAAGGGTGCATGCACACCACGTTTCTGCTGTACAGTTTCCGTATACGGTTTCAAGTTAAAAAACATGGAACTGTATAGAAAACTGTATACATTGACTTAACATTGTAAATCATATGTCAAATGCATAATCCGGTTTAGTCCGTTTTGCATCTTATACGGTTTTCTTTACCGTAGTCTATCACGTTTTTTGGTCCGGGGGAAAAACAATATTAAACTGTATGCAATTTTTTTTAACATGGGATTCAATGGGAACCGTACAGAACCATAGGTGCGTATGGTTCCATCCGGTTTTCACCATACGGTTTTTTACTTTGCACAATTTTTTTTCTTGGAATTTCAATTAAACAAGTGAAACTTTATTCAAAATGGAATTCAAAAACGGATGGAAACTGGAATTCAAAAATGGATGCAACCGTACATCATCTTTCAAACCATATACGTTTAACCGTATACGGGTGAAATTTGTACACAGGTTTTGAGGAATAGGATAGTTAGGTTTCCGTTTTTCATCAAAAACCTGATACAGGTACTGTATTGCAAAAACGTGGTGTGCATGCACCCTAATATAGTTTTTGTGACAGTTCTTCACCAATCACATGATCTTTGGTTGCTTTCAATTAATGGTTCAGTTCAGAGGCTGGATTATATAGCTGGCATAGCCAGTGCTCAGCCTGCAGTTCAGACTGATACATTGTAACAGTTCTAAAAAATTTATGAATTTAACTCAAAGAACATGAACAGGGCTACATTTTTTGGTTAGATATGTATGGGTTTGTAGCCTGTAAATGTGTACAAAAAGGTTTTTGTCTACTGACAACACTATCTTTTAAGAAGTGAAGAATTCTAGAACAAGGTATATTAGAGACTTGTAAAACTAAAAATTTAGACCAAATGTCGATTTTGGCCATGAAACGGGACATGCACCCGAAGGTCGCTGTGTCGCACGGCATTGATCGTGCTGTATCGTAGTTTAGGTAAGGCAGCTTTCACAATTGCCTATGTGTTCCTCCTATACATCAGCAGGCTGTGAAAATGGAATGCTGGACCGTAAAGGGCCCACCCCACTAACTTTAATGGTGAATTTTAACTTGGACCCTAAAACGAGTTTTGACTTGGACCCTAAAACATGGTTTGCTATGCTTTAGGATCCATGTCAAAATTCTTATGACCAAGAAGTAGTCATTAAAGGGGTACTCTGTCCCTAGACATCTTTTCCCCTATTCAAAGGTCTGGATATTGGGGACCCCCGAGATCTCCCTGCTGCACCCAGCGTTCGTTTAGAGCATCAGGTGCAGTGCTGGAGGCTCGTGACATTACGGCCACACTCCGTGCACCGAATATATGGGGTGCCACAGCCAAGAGTGTGGTTAGACTGTGGTTAGACAGAAATGGAAATTCAAAAAGAAGAGAACTTTCTCTGCAGCATACAGCAGCTGATAAGTACTGGAAGGATTAAGATTCTGTTTAAATCTGTTTAACTTTCTGGCACCAGTTGATTAAAAAAAATGTTTTCCAGCGGCGTACCCCTGTAACTAACTACTATTAGGTAATTGAAGTCAATGGGGCTCGAGCCCGTATGTTCACATAATTTGTCGGAATCTTATTTTGACAGGATGCCGATGTATATCATGGGAAACTTGTCATGGGAACTCAAGAGATTCTTCTGGGTCAAGATTCTTCTGCAAGAGATTCCACTTACCTTACCACTTGAGTGCTACATGGCAATCCTTGGCTATGTGAAACCTGTCCCAACCAAAATCAGCATGTAGCCCAAAGCCTTATACAGTGATTAGGAGTCACATAAAGCTGACCTCTCCCTCTCTAGTGACAATATCCGATAACTCTATATCACTGGCTGCAGCTTGTATGTATCATAGCAAAGAGCATTAAAGGAGGGCAAATGATAGGGCATAAGTTCCAGATTGCAGGGGTCTAACCGCTAAGACCCTCCATGACCTCCCATAAGGCAGTGCGCAGGATGGGGACGTGTTTGACCACCGCCCGAAGCGGCAGCTGACACGTCCACTCAATGCAACTCTATGGGAGAGCCGGAGCACTGCATTCTGTAATCTCCGGCTCTGCCATAGAGCTACATTGAGGGGGCATGTAGGTGGTGGTCAACACTTTGGCCGGAGAGCCAGTGCCATGTACGAAAGATCAGGGGGGGGGGGGGGGGGGGTTTGACCAACAGTTGAACCTCTCATGATCTGAAACCTATCCCCTACCCTTAGGATAGGGGATAAGTTTTCATATCCCAGAGTACTCCTTCAATGCTAGGACTGGACTGTCACTGAGCTGACAGCATTGAAGGAAAGGATCAGATAGATAGATATGAGATAGATAGACAGATATGAGATAGATAGATATGAGATAGATAGACAGATATGAGATAGATAGATATGAGATAGATAGATAAATAGTCATTTCCTGCTATCCCTATCCGGACCTGATGTATGACTCAGATTTTTATACAAATAATTCTCATTTTTTGCCTGTAAATCTGTACGAAAACTAACAGTAATATATTATTTAGGCCTAAAGCATCATCTTTTTATCATTTACGTCATATAAACAAAAAGCCGGACATCAACATTAAGGAAAATGCTATTAAAATGATATTAGCCATAAAGCTGAAGAGCCCAGAAGTTTCACCAGCGATTTTAAAGGCCGGCCATAAAAATAAACTTTATTTTAAGACTCATGTAATATAGATATTGGCTTCAAAGTTTCACTTACTGATTCATTCCAAACCCCAGCACTGCAGTAGGCGCGACATGTGAAATTCATGACTTACTTCATACAGTTGTACAAGCAGCGGGATCCATAAATGTAAAAATGTAACGTTAAAAGGCGCCGCAGAATTAAATATTATGTTGCGCGGAATCAGGACGAGATATACCATAAACTTATTAATAGTGAGGAAATGCTGACACTGGGTTGTAGTATTCTGAGATGTAAGTGCAGTCGATAGTGATAATTACTCATATGTGAATATTGGGTAGTAAATGACAAATATAGGGCCATTCTGGTTTTTATATTGCCTACAATTACAGTAAATCAGGTGAAGGCAATAGTAGCAATCACAAAAAAATAATAATACTTACTTAAACTTTGCTGCCCCCTACTGGTGTCTTGAAAATGATGCCATAGATTTTGAGTGCATGTGGATGTTATTCTTTTTGCTTTACATATATATATATATATATATATATATATATATATATATATATATATGTATTTCAATGTCCTATTCCACTTAAAATAATTCCCCCCATAGCAAAGTGGAAGAAAAGGTAAATGGTAAATTGTTGTGGTAGAATTTAACCTAAAAGGAGTCATTAGAAAAAACATGTTTGAAAAATTATATTAAACATGTTTTTTAAGATTTTTTGTGAAAATTTTTTCAAATTTTCTATTGTACTATCTATAGCTATCTAGGGCGCCCTATCTCAGTCCTGCCCAGCATCACACCTCATCTGATTATCAGTCTCCAAACTAATTCCTATTCCCCAACATGGCTTCCCATCTCATTCCTAGTCCACACCATGGCTCTCTATCTCAAGCCTAGTCTACAGCATGGCTCCTCTTCTCAGTCCTAGTTAACAGTAGAGCTCCCCATCATATTTTGCACTATACAACATGGATTCTCATCTTATTTCTTGTCTCCAGCATGACTCCCTATCTAATTTCTGACCCCAGCATAGCTTGACATATCATTCCTAGTCCCTAGAATGGCACCCACTCTCAGCCCTGGTCTCCAACATTACTTCCCATTTGATTCATAGTCCCAAAATAAGGCTACCAATCTCATTCCTCATCCCGAGTATGGCTTCCAATCTCATTCCTAGTCCACACCATGGCTCTCAATCTCAAGCCTAGCCTACAGAATGGTTCCTCATCTCAGTCCTAGTTACCAGTAGTGCTCCCTATCTCATGTCTTCTACACAACATGTCTTCCCATTTTATCCCTTGTCCGCAGCATGGCTCCCTATCAGGGGTCAAGTCCTGGGAAAAAAGTGTGGGAATGCACACAAGATTTCCACTCAAGGGCTGGTCCTACAGGACTCCTGCTAATGGTAATGGTGTTCCTGTTGTGGGAGAAGTGCAGGAACTTAGTTCCCATGCGTTCCTGCAGGACTTGAGCCCTGCTCCCTATCTTATTCCTAGTCCTTATCATGGTTTCCTATCTCAAGCCTAGCCTACAACATGGCTCCTCATCTCTGTCCTACTTACCAGTAAAGCCCAAATAATAAAAAACGAAAGCCACCTATTCACACCTATTCGTCAACTGTATTACATATCCTCCTAGCCCTTATAAACTGGCTTTTAGAAATCATGCACCACAGACGTTTACAGGTATTCCTAAAAGTCAGTTTATGCAGTACAGTTGACAAATACATTAAAAATAAGAAGATGCTGATTGAAAAATTTGTCGAAAGAGGATACAAAGAAGTTGAATTGAGGAGAGTAGGAGAGGAAGTACAGGAGATCCTGAGAAAACAATTGAGGCAGAAAAAGAAAAAAAGATAGAAGAAAAAGAAATATTGAGTTGGTATATTTATGTACATATGATAAACATCCTCAATTAATTAAAAATACTGTTAAAAAATATTGGGGTTTACTAAAAGCAGACCCGATGTTTTGGCAAGATTTTTGGCAAAATTCCACGCTTTACATACAAGAAAGGTAGATTATTGGCTAATAGTCTGGTGAGAGAAGATATTAGAAAAAAGAAAAAATCCAAGCAAATGTTTTTTGGATCAAAGAAAAAAAGGTATGTTTCCATGCTTATCTTGTTCCAATTATTCTAGTATTGTTAAAAGTGATCATATTGTACACCCCTTGTATGGGACTAAGTCCCCTATCAGAGGCTGGTACAGTTGCGAAACAAAACAGGTAGTGTACCTATTGCAATTCCCTTGTGGAAGGATTTATGTTGGCCAGACTATGCGTAGTGGGAAATTCAGGATTAACGAGCATTGCTGTGTAATCCGGAATACACTTGCTAAAACTTTAGAAACCAACAAGTATGGAGAGACGGGAGTTGCCAGACATTTTGCCAAACAGGGACACAGAGTAAGTGAATTGTGCTGGATGATTATAGAAGAGGTACAAGGATCCACAGAGGAAGAGGTTAAGAATAGTGTTGCTCGCGAATATTCGCAATTCGAATATTATTCGCGAATATCGCATATTCGCGAAATCGCGAATTTCACGAATATAGCGCTATATATTCGTAATTACGAATATTCGTTTTTTTTCTTTATTTTTTTTTTTTCTTCACAGTACACATCACAGTGATCACCCCTCTCTGCTTCCAGCTTGTGTGGTGTAAAGAAGGCTGTAATACTACTGTGTGAGACTGGCGTGCGAAAATTCGCATATGCGAAACTTAGCATATGCAAATGTTCGCATATGCGAATGTTCGCGTGTGTTAATTTGTGTATGCCAATATTCACTTATGTTAATTTTCGCATACGCGAATGTTCGCATATGCGAAAATAAAACGAGAATATGCGAATATTCGCGAATATATGACGAATATTCGTCCATATATTCGCGATTATTCGCGAATTCGAATATGGCCTATGCCGCTCAACACTAGTTAAGAACAGGTTGTTACAATGTGAAGTGTATTGGTTCGAAACGCTGAACTCCCTTAACCCAGATGGTTTAAATGAATCTTGTAATTTTGGAGTATTCTTGTGAGAAAACAACTGTATGCTGTATACTGTTCCTAGGTATGATTCTTGTTTTCAGAAATGAGTTCTCGCAAGAGTATTTTTCCTATGTAATGTGGTGATGAGACACGATAGGGATACTTGAAAAAGGAAGCGTGTCCTCCGAAACGTCGTAAGTGTCAACGCAAGCTCCACAGCTGTTCCCCTTTGTGAGAGGAAGGATCTTCAGCCGGAGGAGGCCCGAGCATGGGCTGAGACTCTCCAGCAGCATCAGGAGTGTCTAGCATGTCCGAGAAGGTGATGTTCTATTGTAATATTTTGTATTTTGGCATATTTTTGCATACTGGATTGCGAATTCCGTGAAACGTTTACAAGAGCATATTGAGGAAAAGTGAAAACTGTGTGTGACATTTAATACTTTTACTACCAGTAAAGCCCCCATCTCATTACTTCTACACAACATGACTTCCCATCTTATTCGTTGTCCCCAACATGGCTCCCTTTCTTATTCCTAGTCCACACCATGGCTCCCTCTCAAGCCTAGTCTACAGTATAGCTCCTCAATTCAGTCCTAGTTTACCAGGAGAGCCCCCCATCATATTTCTACTACACAACATGGTCTCCCATTAAATTTTTTGTTCCCCCCCCCCCCCAGCACGACTCTCCATCTTATTCCTAGTCCATACAATGGCTTCTAATCTCAAGCATAGTCTACCGCATGGCTCCTCATCTCACTCCTAGTTACCAGTAGAGCTCCCCATCTCATTTCTTCTACACAACATGACTCCCCATCTTTCTCCTTGTCCCCAGAATGGCTTCCCATCTTATTCTTAGTCCCTTGCATGGCACTCCAGCTCAGTCTTGTTCCCAATCATGGCACTCCATCTTGGTCTCCAGCACAGCTCGCCATCTTTTTCCTGGTCTCTAGCATGGCTCCCCAGCTCGTTTTTGGTCTTCAACATAGTTAATCTGGTCTACATGGTCTAAGAGTTTTATTCAAAGAGGTGGCCATCTTGGGAGGCTTCACTTTATCTCTATGGGGGAGATTTATCAAAACCTCTGCAAAGAAAAGTTGCCCAGTTGCCCATAGCAACCAATCAGATCTCTTCTTTCATTTTGCAGAGGCCTTGTTAAAAATTAAATAAGCGATCTGATTGGTTGCTATGGGCAACTAGGCAACTTTTAGTCTGGACAGGTTTTGATAAATCTCCCGCTATATGCTTACCTAACAGAGCAATAGTTCTAGCAATATGGCTGCCCCTACAATAATTTACAAAAATATAAATAAAAAAAATACAATAAAGAAAAAAATAGATTAGATTACCAAAAATATACAGGTTTCAGCATCTGAGAAAAAACTAGGTTTAGAGATGAGCGAACTTACAGTAAATTCGATTCGTCACGATCTTCTCGGTTCGGCAGTTGATGACTTTTCCTGCATAAATTAGTTCAGCTTTCCGGTGCTCTGGTGGGCTGGAAAAGGTGGATACAGTCCTAGGAGACTCTTTCCTAGGAATGTATCCACCTTTTCCAGCCCACCGGAGCACCTGAAGGCTGAACTAATTTACGCAGGATAAGACATCAACTGCCGAGCCGAGAAGTTCGTGACGAATCGAATTTACTGTAAGTTCACTCATCTCTAACTAGGTTCACACTAGAGTGACCAAAAACTAAGCTAAGGAAACATGTCTTTACCTTCTCAGTAACAGTTCATAAATCAGTGTTATCACTGTAATAGTGTATGGATCTCATGTATAAGTGAAAAATTATAAAACACTGGAGGTGTTGTCCTGGGCATCCAATGAGTTCAGACAGTGTTTCCCAACCAGGGTGCCTCCAGCTGTTGCAAAACTACAACCCCCAGTATGCCCGGACAGCCAACGGCTGTCCGGGCATTCTGGGAGTTGTAGTTTTGCAACAGCTGGAGGCACCCTGGTTGGGAAAAACTGTCCCTGATTTACTAAGAGTGTTGTGTAGGTTTCTTTATGGGTTTTAATTCCCTACTATTTTTTTCCCACGGTATTTACTAAGGTTTCCCTACATTTTCCACTTTCCCTACATTCTCCTTTTTTACACATGCTCAGATCTGTCGGGTTTTCCTCAGAATTTTCTATGAAAATCTTAGTAAATATGTTGTTGTTTTTTTGTTTGTTTTTTTTTGTGAAAATGTTGGAAACACGCCCCTTTTTGGTGACCACGCCCCTTTAGTAAAATGGAGAGTTAGTCGTTTTTTTTTCAATTCTGGCACAAATTCTGTCACAGACCGGACAAGACGAGTAGGGTTTACAATAGTAAATGAGGGCCACTGTCTTAATGGGTTTATTCCACCAATAAAGAGGATAAGTATCTGATGGGTGTCTGACCACTGGGGCTGCCGAAGATAGATGGGTACAGAACTCACCTATCTTCAGTGGTCCAAAATGTTGCTATTTTTTTACATTTACATTTACAAGGAGTTGCCCAAACCCACTGGCACATGTCATTTTAATATTTCTTCAGATGCTGCATTTGACTCTGATTATGACACCTAAACCGTTAAAGCCGAACAACGTGACATGGAGGGATCACTGATGTCCAGCATTATCTGTGATCACTGATAGCAGCCACCACTCATCAGCTATTTAACCCCTTAAGGACGCAGGGTTTTTCCGTTTTTGTATTTTCATTTTTTCCTAATCACCTCCTAAAAATCATAACGCTTTCAATTTTGCACATAAAATTCCATACCAAGACTTCTTTTGTTACGACACCAATTCTACTTTGCAGTGACATTGGTCATTTTACCAAAAAATCCATGGCGAAACGTAAAAAAAAAATCATTGTGCGACAAAATTGAAGAAAAAATGCCATTTTGTAACTTTTGGAGGCTTCCGTTTCTACGCAGTGCATTTTTCGGTAAAAATGACACCTTATCTTTATTCTGTAGGTCCATAAGATTAAAATGATACCCTACTCATATAGGTTTGATTTTGTTAACTACATAACTACATGCAGGAAAATGTATACGTTTAAAATTCTGATCCTCTGACCCCTATAACTTTTAATTTTTCCACGTACGGGCCGGAATGAGGGCTCATTTTTTACGCCGTAATCTGAAGTTTTTATCGGTACCATTCTTGTATTGATCGGACTTTTTGATCCCTTTTTTAATTCATTTTTTCATGACTAAAAAGTGACCAAAAATATGCTATGAATACGCTATGTTGGACTTTGGAATTTTTTGGCCGATCGGACGCGACAGAGCAAGGAAAGGGGACCTCTGCTCGCGTGCTAGCTGATCGGGAAATCGCGATTTTATTGCGATGGTCCCGATCAGCCCGACTGAAAGCCGGGAAGCTTTCACTTTCATTTTAGAGGTGGCGATCAACTTTGATCGGCGCGTCTAAAGGGTTAATAGCGTGCGGCACAACGATCGGTGTCGCACGCTATTAGCCCAGGGTCCCGGCTATCATTAGCTGCCGGGACTGACCCATTATGATGCGGATTACGGCGTGACCCCGTTTTATTTACCGGGATCGGGCGTAGGGCTTACAGGTACGCCCTACATTCTTAAAAGGTTAAGGAGTACTCCAGAGAAAATTAACTGGATAGGGGATAAGTAGCTAATCATGGGGGTCCGACCACTGGGGCTTCCTACGATCATCGGGACGGGACCTCTTAGTGAGGAGTGCATATTGTCAATTGGTAGACGGCACGTGCTCCATTCATTCCTATGGGAGTGCCGATAATGCCCGAGAGCTTACTCAGGTCTTTTTGGTGCTCCCATAGGTCCCGTCCCGATGATCACAGGGGGCCCCAGCAGTCGGACCCCGCAATCAGCTACTTATCGCTATCCTGTGTATAGGGGGATAAGTTATTTTTTGTCGGAGATCTCCTTTAAGCAACCTCAACTCCAGAGCTCGCTTCAAAGACCTCCTGCACAGCTGGAAAAAAAAAAGTTATCATCCCTCCCTGCTTCTAGCTTGTGGTCCAAAGACGGCTCCAATATTATTTACTGTGTGAGTCGATGTGGAGCAGCTCATTTTGCCCTAAATAATGGAGTCTGTCATGGAGACAGATATATATTACTCCCTTAAAGGAATAGGTGAAGATTCAGCATTTTTATTGGGTGGAATCCCTCTGTAGGCCAATCTTTTCTGCCAACAATAACATAAACCTGATAGAAAGAAGCCAACAGGGAGCAGAAAATACCATGGGAAATGTATGTTTTAAAAAAAATAAAAAATAAATAATGGATCAGAAATATGTAAAGAAAGGCCCCAGTGTGAACAGTCCCTCAATCTGTTATACAACTTCTCGCTTCTTGGTTTAAACTTTGAAAACTTTCAATAAACAGAAGCTTAAAAATAGACAAATGTAGAAAGTAAATCCATAAACTGCTGTGAATAGATACAGAGCGCATAAATAATGTACGAAGTACAATGATTGATAGGTCCTCCAGAGACCGAGCCAGCAGATAGGCATGCTGGGTAATGTACTTGGTCTGTGATGACTTCATTGAGGGTGGATGTTAGTATATTCTGTGGATTAAGACCTTCCCCATATAAAATGTCAATGGAGTGTGCAGCTTATGCTGTCCCGTGCTTTCAAATTAGGGAATTACCTTAAAGGGGTATTCCAGGAAAAAAACTTTTTTTTATATATATATATCAACTGGCTCCAGAAAGCTAAACAGATTTGTAAATTACTTCTATTAAAAAATCTTAATCCTTTCAGTACTGATGAGCTTCTGAAGTTTAGGTTGTTCTTTTCTAAGTAATCTCTGATGACACGTGTCTCGGGAAACGCCCAGTTTGGAAGAGGTTTGCTATGGGAATTTGCTTCTAAACTGGGCGGTTCCCGAGACACGTGTCATCAGAGATTACTTAGACAGAAAAGAACAACCTTAACTTCAGAAGCTCATAAGTACTGAAAGGATTAAGATTTTTTAATAGAAGTAATTTACAAATCTAATGGAAACCTATAGCTTATGCCTCTAGGACCTCACCAATGGTGCAAATATAGATATAACAGCGTTTGCTCAGAAATTGTTTTTTAATTCAGATTATAAAATATATATAAATAAGTAAAACAGTAACAAAATATCACATTACACTGGCACTATCTGATGAAAACCTCACTGGGCCCTAGTGAGATATCCAAAATATAAAAAAGATATGTGAATAAATTAATATTCTAATGAGTCCATAAATCTGCAGATAAAAAACAAAAATAAAATAAATCCGCAAAAGGTGTGGATAGATTTTTGGGTTTATGGCAAAATAATTGTGACATAAAGTCCATAAAAAAAGTTAATGAATGGATGATACAGAGTATCTCTCACCACTGCTTCTGGCTTGATGGATTGTGATGGATGAGTCGCAGCCTTGTGTTCCTTGTGTGCCCCAATAGATGGAGGGGGGCACAAGTTGGTATGTCTCCCTTAGCAGCCCTGTTGGCAGGGGGGCGCAAATAGATGTTGCGTACCGTGAGCTCTGATAGTGGAGGATAATGCAGCAGTTTCAGCGCTGGGGACCTCATTCGCTGGCCGGCTTAGCACAGATTTCTACTGAGGAAGGGGTCGGAGGTCTTTGTTTCCCAGTACCCCGAAACGCGTTTAGAAATCTGGCACTGTTCACACAGTTACCATCAGTGTCCATCTGCAAACATCTTGGCAACAGAGGAGTTAAATCTGTCCTACTCCGCCCTGCTTGGCTGCAACTTTACCATCTACTGCATCGCATAGCCTCATCTCCTGCTTCCACGTGGGACGCCAATCCCGGATCTTCCATTGCTCCCTGCGTACCACCATCGCCAGACCCGTTGTCGCATCCGAGCCGACTGACACTCCTGCCGGAGTGCCAGACTAGTGCCATCTGTGCTAAGCCAGCCAGCGAACGAGGTCCCCAGCGCTGAAACTGCTGCATGCTCCTCCGCTATCAGAGCTCACGGTACGCAACATCTATTTGCGCCACCCTGCCAACGGGGCTGCTAAGGGAGACATACCAACTTGTGCCCCCCTCCATCTATTGGGGCACACGAGGAACACAAGGCTGCGACTCATCCATCACAATCCATCAAGCCAGAAGCAGTGGTGAGAGATACTCTGTATCATCCATTCATTAACTTTTTTTATGGACTTTATGTCACAATTATTTTGCCATAAACCCAAAAATCTATCCACACCTTTTGCGAATTTATTTTATTTTTGTTTTTTATCTGCAGATTTATGGACACATTAGAATATTAATTTATTCACATATCTTTTTTATATTTTGGATATCTCACTAGGGCCCAGTGAGGTTTTCATCAGATAGTGCCAGTGTAATGTGATATTTTGTTACTGTTTTAATTATTTATATATATTTTATATTTTATAATCTGAATTAAAAAACAATTTCTGAGCAAACGCTGTTATATCTATCTTTGCCCACACCATTATGCACCATTGGTGAGGTCCTAGAGGCATAAGCTATAGGTTTCCATTATTTTTCATTATTGTTGCCGGTTGGGTCCGGCTTTAGCTTTAACTGCCTCGGTCCTTCTGTTGTGAGCTGCAGCTTATTTTTAATTTACGAATCTGTTTAACTTTCTGGAGCCAGTTGATATATGAAAAAAAGTTTTTTCCTGGATAACCCCTTTAAATATCTTCATCAGCTTCATGGAGGATCCTCTGGTTCACACCCAGCAGATATTGTGACCATCTTACACTTCTCAGACGTGAAGCGTTTTTTGAAAGAAATTAGCTCTGTATTTTCTATTCCTGAATAACCCCTTTAAGAGAGAGATTTTTCCTGCAGATTACATTCATGGTATTTTCATTCTTGTAGAAACATCATGTAATTGCTGTGGGAGTAGAAGAACCATAGACAGTTGAAGATTAGGTGATTGTAATTGGTTTCTCTTCATATTTCCCATATATATTGTAGGAGGGCACGGACAGATGTAGCCAGCGCCATCTTGATCCCTGATGTGATAAGATATTGTACGGCACTCCTGAAATTGAGATAAGTTGTCCTAATGTGTTACACAAGCCTAATTTTAACATTACACCTCAATTACTGGCCTTGTCTTGATCTTTAGCACATAAGGATGTCCCAACACAACACATTGCTTTGTTGCGTTCACACATTGAAAATAGTCATGGCTACATGTATTGTATGTATTGAACCCCTTCCAAACAATGGATGTAAATATGTGTCCGGGTGACATGTGAACCTGCAGCCACGTGATAGCTCTGGTCTTTCTGCAGAAGAATTGAAGTGAAGAATTATGAATACACAGAAGATGGGCGAGCAGCGCGAGGCAAAAAAGGATACCGTCTCCATACCACACAAGACCTAATTTGTAAACTAGCAACGGGGGCTCCCGCTTGTGACGTCTTGGACATGCACCCTCAATGAAAATCTATGGGAGGGGGCGTGACGTCACGAGCCTACAGCGCTGCACCCGATGCTATAACGAATGCTGGGTGCAGGAGGGAGTGTTAAGCGGCGAGACCCCCGCGATTAGACATCTAATCCCCTATCCTTTGTATAGGGGATAAGATGTCTAGGGGCAGAGTATCCCTTTAAGGATTACCTTTGGAAAAGTATGTATTAATGTGCATAAAGAAGCCAAGGAAAGATGAAAAATCTCCAAAAGGCATCAAATTACAGAGTAGACATTCTTATAATATGCCAACAAAAGTTAGATTTTATTTCCATCATTTACACTTTCAAGATAAAAGAAAACAAAAAATGGCATCTGCAAAAGTTTGGGCAGCCTGCAGAGTTAATATCTTGTACTGCCCCCTTTGGCAAGTATCACAGCTTGTAAACGCTTTTTGTAGCCAGCCAAGAGTCTTTCAATTCTTGTTTGAGGTATCTTTGCTCATTCTTCCTCACAAAAGTCTTCCAGCTCTTTGAGATTTCTGGACTGTCTGTCACGCACTGCTCTTTTAAGGTCTATCCATAGATTTTCAATTATGTTGAGTTCGGGAGATTGTGAAGGCCATGGCAAAACCTTCAGTTTACGCCTCTTGATGTAATCCCCCGTGGATTTCTAGGTGTGTTTAAGATCATTATCCATTTGTAGAAGCCATCCTCTCTTAAACTTCAGCTTTTTCACAGATGGCATCAAGTTAGCATCCAAAATTTGCTGAAATTTCATTGAATGCATTTTTTCCTTCTACTCGTGAGATGTTCCCCATGCCACTGGCTGCAATACAACCCCAAAGCATGATTGATCCACCCCCATGCTTAACAGTTGGACAGAGGTTCTTTTCATTAAATTCTGTTCCCCTTCTTCTCCAAACGTACCTTTGCTCATTCCGGCCAAAAAGTTCCATTTTAACCTTATCGGCCCATTGAACTTGTTTCCAAAATGCATCAATCTTGTCTAAATGTTCATTTGCAAAGTTCAAACGCTGATTTTTGTGTTGGGGACGTAGAAGAGGTTTTCTTCTGATGACTCTTCCATGAAGACCATATGTGTACAAGTATCTCTTTATAGTGGAATAGTGTACCACAACTCCAGTGTCTGCCAGATCTTTCTGGAGGGATTGTGCAGTCAAACAGGGGTTTTGAATAGTTTTTTTTCACAATCCTGCAAGCTTTTCTGTCTGATATTTTCTTTGTCTTCCAGATCTTGCTTTAACTTCCACTGTTCCTGATGACTGCCATTTCTTAATTACATTCTGAACAGAGGATATTGACATCTGAAAAAGTTTGCTATCTTCTTATAGCCTTCTCCAGCTTTGTGAGCGTCAACTATTTTCAGTTTCAGATTTCTAGACAACTGCTTAGAGGAACCCATGGTGCTGATTGTTGGGACAAGGTCAGATGAGTCTGGGCATTTAAAACCTTTGAGATTGACATCACATGGTCTTCCTTGATGATGATTGTGAACAATCCATGACACTGGCAGGTCTCAGCTTTGCAAAGGGGCAGTGCATGCTATAAATTCTGCAGGGTGCCCAAACTTTTAGTTTTCTGTTATTTTGAAAGTGTAAATGATGGAAATAAAATCTAACTTTTGTTGACATATTATAAGAATGTCTAATCTGTAATTTGATGCCTTTTGGAGATTTTTCCATCTTTCCTTGGCTTCTTTATGCACATTAATACAAATTTTTACCTGGGGTGCCCAAACTTTTGATCCCCACTGTATGTATGGATTATTTGGGTTGTTACCAACATCTGGTGCAAATTTCAAGTCAAAAGTTAATGAGAAAAATTGTGATGTGTTCAATACTTATTTCACCCGCTATATCTGTTATCAGCTGTATAATGGAGGTGTTACCTTTCTCTGTAAACAAGTTTACACAGCACAAGCTGAAAAGTGATTGGAGCTTTTATCTGATTTTGAGGTAAGATGCAGAAAAAGAAATAGATCTAGGGCTGCTCAATGCTTAAAAAATCCAATACAAACTTCTCATAGAAAAGAAAAAAGCATGGGGGTGTGACTGAGATGACAGCCCGTTTCACGCCATTCAGAATGATGGGAAACGAGCTGTCCCCTGAGTCAAGCCACCACACCTGCATTACTCCTCATGACGTTTTAGTGAAGTGTGTTTGTTGTAATTCTGCACAGTAACAATAAACTTAAAATAAGAGGACTAGGTGGTGAATGTCATGCTGCATTTCTGTTCTAAGAGAAGTTTTTCTCAATTTATGATTTTAGTTGTTTAACAAGGCCCGGCTTAACATCCAATGAGTATGGTGGCCTCTCGATTGACAACATACAGTATATAGTGGAGATAAGGATTGGGTGGTTGGATTTTAACTGCATAATCATATAATTCGGGAAGTTTAGCCACCACCAGAGGAGTCTGGCAGTGGCTTTTTTTCCTCATCGCCAAACAAAATACATGACTCTGTGGTGTGCAACCTATGCGGGTGAAGAAAGGTACTCATCAGCTACTGTAGACTCAGGCTGCTGCTGATGGAGCTGGTACTGCTTCTACCACCCCACCCCAGCAGCCATGGGTGTGGAAGGTGAACGCAGAGGGCCCCCCAAGTCAGACCTGTGAGAGGATGGACGATGGCGCCCATAGGAATCAGCCAACTGACTACGTAGGATCTCTCTGTAGTAGGTCAGTTTGTCCTCCCTCTCAGTGGGTGTAAAAAAGGCCCCCATTTTGTGCAAGAAGCTAGGGTCAAACAAGGTGGAGAGCGAGAAGTCATCCCGCTGCCGAATGGTGACAATTCGGCGGCCACTACCCAAGCAACTGAGCATGCATCGTGCAATTTGTTCAAGTGACTCGGAGGGACTCCCTGCCTCCATCTTCACTGCATACTGCCACGGTATGTGTGGGTCCTCTGTCTCGCCTTCCTCATAATCTTCTAGCTCCTCTGGCTGCTCCAGCTCCTCCTCTCCTGTCAGATGACTAGAAAAACAGCCCATTTTGCAAAACCTTAACTGTGCTCCACTGTGCCCCTTCCCCACCTCCTGTTCAGCCTCCACAGGGCTTATGTGGCCGTGAGATGTAGGTGTCACGTCTCCAGTGCCCTAACCAGCCATCATTTCTAGCACGTGTTGTAGGAAATGAAGCAGTGGAATGACGTTGTTCATCCTGTAATCCTGGCCACTGACTAATAATGTGGCTTCCTCAAAGGGCCTGAGCAAACGGCAAGTGTCACGTATGAGCTGCCACTTGTTGACATTGAAGTTACACAGGGGAGTCCCCCTATCCGCTTGGATCATCAAAAAATCGGTGATGGCTTTTCTCTGTCCGTATATTCGGTCAAACATATGGAGGGTGGGATTCCAACGTGTGGCTACGTCACAAATCAGACTATGTTGGGGGATACCATTCTGATGCTGCAGCTCAAGGAGGGTGTGCTTTGCGGTATACGAGTGGCTGAAGTCCATGCAAAGTTTCCTTCCCATTGTTAGGATGTCTTGCAAATGGAGGAACACTTCAGGAACCATGTGACAACCTGATTAAACACGTGTACCATGCAGGGCGCATGGGTGGGCCAGACAAGATGTTCTTCCCGTTGTTAGTCACCATGGTTCCCATTTCCAGTTTTCGTGGAGTAAGCCATGCTCCGATTTCTTTATGAAGGACTTTTAGCAGTTCCTCCCCTGTGTGACTCTGTTCGCCAAGGCAAACCATGTGACAGCATGCCCTGCAAACATGGTATGCTAAAGGGGCACGGAGACTTGTCCTTTCAGTGGAGGCTGAGGACACGGTGGAGGATAAGGAGGTAGAGCACACTGTAACAGGACCAACCGCCTGAGAGTGTGGAGGAGGAAGCGGCGTGACCTGTCCAAGTTGGTGTTGTGGCTGTGCAGGAACCACATTCACCCAGTGAGCCGTAAAGGACATGTATTTTCCCTGACCATAGTTACAGCTCCAGATGTCAGCGCTGCCGTGCACTTTGGTACACACTGACAGGCTCAAGGACTGGCCCACTTTCTCTTCCACAAAATTGTGCAGGGCTGGTACTGCCTTCTTTGCAAAGAAATTATGGCTTGGGACTCTTCACCTCGGCTCAGCACAAGTCATCAGTTCTCTGAAAGATGCACAGTCCACCACTTGAAAAGGGAGGGACTGCAGCACCAGCAACTTGGACAGGAGCAGATTCAACTTCTGCGTCGTTGGATGAGTAGGCGCATACTGTTGTCTCTTGGACATGGCTTCTCCGATGGATTGCTGGCGGAATGACTGACTAAACACTTATGATTTTTAGAAGGTAAGGAGGAAAAAACAAAACACTGATAATTTCACTACAAAATCTACAGCATAACCAGAAAACAATTATTTGTGGGGCAAAATTGAAAAAAAAAAAAAAAAAAAAGCCATTTTGTAATTTTTAGTGGCTTCCGTTTCCACGCAGTGCACTTTTTGGTAAAAATTGCACCTTATATTTATTCTGTAGGTCCATACGGTTGCAAGGATACCCAATTTATATAGGTTTGTTTCAATTTTACTACAAAAAAATATATAACTACATGCACCAAAATTAATACGTTGAAAAATGTCCTCTTCTGACCCATTTTCTGTATAAGTTGCAGTATCATTTTTGCATCATGATCTGTAGTTTTTATCAGTACCATTTTTATTTTGATCGTACTTTTTGATCACTTTTCATTAATTTTTTAATTATATAAAAGTGACCAAGAATACGCTATTTTGGACTTTTTTTACGCGTACGCCATTCAGTCTGGTTTAATTAACTAAATTTTTTTTATAGTTTGGACATTTACACATGTGGCGATACCACAACTGTTTATTTTTATTTTAATTTACAGTTTTTAATTTTTTTTTAATGGGAAAAGAAGGGTGATTCAAACTTTTATTAGGGAAGGGATTAAATCACATTTATTGACACTTTATTTTCAACTTTTTTTTTTGCAATGTTATAGCCCCCATAGGGGACTATAACATTGCACACACTGATTTCCTACACTGATTACTGCCATGCAATAGCATGGTATTGATCAGTGTTATCGCTGCTCAACTGCTCCTGCCTGGATCTCAGGCGCAGAGCAGTCATTCGACGATCGGACAGTGAGGAAGCAGGTAGGGATCCTCCTCGTATCCTGGAAGCTGTTCGGGATGCCGGGATTTCACTGCAGTGGTCCCGAAAAGCACCAATGAGCTTCTAAATGCATCTAAAGCGTTAATGCCAGACATGGTCCAGGCGTTTTTAATTAGCAGGAGACTGCATAAGGGTTTCCTCCTTACATTCTCCCAGCCCTCTGGCAGAGAGCACATGCGGTTTTATTTTACTAAGTTCTCGGAAACATCCACATACCTGTGACGGACTACATCTGTGACGGAGGTGAGCGCCCACAGAAGCACTTCTCTTTTTTCTCGGAACCACGGGACCGATATTCTTCCATTCCAGTGACAGTCCTCCGCCGGTGAGAACGGGTCTAGTGCGGCTGCACTCCTCCAATCTGTGTCCCCCAGAATAGTGGGAAACAAGCGTCTACTGGTGTTGTGCCCACGGTACAACACAGAAAGGTGAGCAAACCTAACATAACAACCTAAAACACGAATCTGGAAATGGCTGCTCCCCCCTTCCTTGGAGCCGACATCCATTTTTAATTTAATTTAATTATTTTCTTTTACACTCAGATTATCTATATATATTTTTTTACTACGCTTAGATGCACATTATGTCTCCTCTGTCTTTTTCTATATATTTCTGTTGAATGCAAGACATCAGCCATATTGGCGATGTCCGGAATTAGCCGTGGGTCTTGGTTGCCTATAGCAACCAGGACCCACCGGGTATGATGCGCGTTCACCTGCTGAGCGTGCATCATACCTCGGGAGCCGGAGATGGACGTTAATGAATGTCCATTTACTGCAAGGAGCTAAATTTAGGAGGAGCAGGAGCATCTGGAGTGACAGAAGGAGGGTTTGACACACAGCTCCCTTTGGCTGAGGTGGTGGAGCCTTGGCTGGCTGAAAGAGGGTGCGGCGTGCCACTGGGTGATGCAGCAGGCTGGACCACCACATCAGAGCCATGGTTCTACCGGCCTGCTTTATGGTGGCGCTGCATATGTTGACGCAGGGCCGTGGTGCCAACATTGGGACCCTGGCCACGCTTCACCTTCTGTCGACACATCTTGCATGTGGCTATATTAACCTCCTCTGGATGCTTGATGAAAAACTGCCACACCGCCGAGTAGCTGATTTTCCCACCAACAGTCCACACTAATTGACTGCTACTGCCGCGGTCTCCAGGAACCCCTGTTCCACTACCTCCCGGGAAGGTAGGCTGCCGCAAAGCAGGTGGTCTCCCCAGGGCACATTTGGCTCCACGATTTCAACTTCTGCCACCATGCTGACTGCCAACCATGCTACCGCCTTGCTGGCTCAGCTGCTACCTCATGGGCAACTTGCAACCATATTCTCCTTATGATGATGAAGCCCCTTCTGCACCTGGCTCCCAAATGCGATCGGCTTCATCATCATCAACATGTGTTTGCACGTCACTGATGTCCTCCTCAGGTTCCTCAACAGTGTCTGCTTCAGGACCCTGAACCTTGGCAACACCGCCTCCCACGTCACTCTCCTCATCAGTACTTGCCCGCCTAGCGGAAGAAGCAACAGATGTTTCCTCCACTTCTTTGCTGGGCAGTAGCTGCTGACTGTCCTCTATTAGATCATCCTCACTGAATAGTGGAGCTGAACCCACAGCATAAGATGCTTCTTTAGGGGAGGGAACAGCAAAGGACCGAGGCCTGCTCCCAGGCAATGCCAACTGAGGGTTGTGTCTGAGGAACCCACCGACTGTTGACTGGGGGTATTAGATGTCCCTTTTGGTGAAGTGGATGACTGTGTTAACCAATCGATGACAGCAGATAGGTTGCTGGACGAGACACAACTGCTAGCTTATACCGGGAGATCAGGCCTCTCACTGTGACTCCTGCTGCCACTCGCCCCTAGTCTGCTGCGACCTCTGCCAGCGCCTGATGAATTTAGGCCTCTTCCACTTCTCTGTGCATGTCCTGGCACTTCTCTGCCTTACATACTTAGTGCAGTAGAATGTGCTCCACTCCACTTAACAGTATTTGTCTAGAACAGCAGCAGGTGTGTACTTTTGGCTGTCCTTTCACAGTATCTAGGCCCTTGAAAGTTTAACAGGTATAAAATAGTGCACCACTTATATGTAGGTATGTGGTATGCATTTATGAGGGCAGAAAAATGTGCTACAGTACACTTAAAATAGAATTTGACTACAACACCAGCCGGTAATTACTTTTGCCTGGCCTTTCACAGTATCTAGGCCCTTGACAGATTAACAGGTACAAAATAGTACACTACTTAGATATAGGCATGTGGTGTGCCCTTATGAGGGCAGAAAAACGTGCTACAGTACGCTTAAAATAGTATTTGAGTACAACACCAGCCGGTGATTACTTTTGCCTGGCCTTTCACAGTATCTAGGCCCTTGACAGATTAACAGGTACAAAATAGTACACTACTGAGATGTAGGTATGTGGTATGCACTTATATGGGACGAAAAATACACTACATTACACTTAAAAAAGTATCTGAGTACAACACCAGAGGTTGAGTACATTTGCCTGGCCTTTCAAAGTACCTAGGCCCTTGACAGATTAACAGGTACAAAATAGTACACTACTTAGATGTAGGTATGTGATATGCACTTATGAGGGCAGAAAAATACACTACAGTACTCTTAAATAAGTATTTGTGCACAACAGTGCTGCAGCACACAATCGCTGTGTACTAAACCCAAAATTGCACTCTATCTCAAAGACTATTAGGAATGGGTATGTATTATACCATCTACAGACTAGTATAACAAGCAGACCATTTGTTGTTGAACAAAGACACAGAGTTGCGCTAAAAACGTATTCCTCCCTCCTCTGCTAAAGTTTCTCCAGCTGAGCCAGCTTGTTCAAACATATGAGGCAACACACAGCTCTCTGCCCCTCTCTGTAATACAATGCTGTAGACAGTGACTGGGAGGATAATCGCTGCATTAAATTATTTTCTGTGAAAAATGCACTGCTCTCTGTCCACCAGAACGCTGACACGACTAGGAGGTGAAATGCTGCTGTAAAAAGATTTTCTGTGTAACACACAGCGCTGTCTGTCCTATTTCTCTGCAGTGTAATGAATGAAGTTACTAGCCAGAATATGTCTGCCGAATATTTAGGGTTGTGACATCACAGGGGTGACTGGCTGCTGATAGGCTGCATCCTGCATGTGATTCAGGGTCATCCGTCTACCCTTGTTCCCACCTTCCCAGGATTCCTTGCCCCATGTCCTCACATGTGGATCCACCATTTTAGATGCTTTTGACCCTGGACCGCACTAAATGGAGTTTAATGAAGCGATTTGCATGATAGAATAGCAGCAATATTCACATTTATTGCGAATCAAATTTTTCATGAAATTCGTAACGAATTCAGATTCGTCAGATTTGATTTGCTCGTCTCTAATTAAAAGCCTTGGAATTGAAAGTGCAAATGTATTGTAGTTCAGTAATATTAGAAATATGAAAGTCTAGGCCTTGAGACTTCTGATTATTTACCCAGGAATTAGAGTATTGATTTCTTCTGGATGTCTTCAGCTTTGCAAATAATCTCTTGTAAGCTAAATTCATCAGGGAATCCATTGTAGAGATTTTCGTATTGAGTTTCAGACACACTCAGCCAAATCAAAATATCAACAGGATCCTGATATGCAATAATATTTCATTACAATTAATATAGAAACGTAGGAATTCTGCTTTATTTTCAGAACTTCTGCAACATTGTATCTCTTCCCTGTTCTATGAGAGTGCACGTTACCTAGTTTACTTGCCAAGAGTCTTAAAAATCGTGGCCAAGATATCAAGTGTGTGTCGGGGGAAATGGCTGAAACATTTACTGATGAAAAGTTTCCATAAATTTTATCTATTTCATCAAACATCCCTGTGATCTGGAGAAAGGGATATTAGGAAAACGGACCATAAAATAAATAGCTGCACCGTGTACTGTTTAGATTCCAGTAATTTTTTTTTTTAGAGCTGCATAACTAATAGCAAAAAGTGTTTAGAGAAAGTATGTGACCCCTTTCTAGAGGTATTTAATATATTTTTTCTTCCAAATGGCTAAGCTACCACCGGTAATAAATGTAGTTATATAGTTGTGGAATTTTATCTCACTTTCTTTGGCAGAATTCCTTAAATGTGGATACATTAAAAGGGTTTTATTGTATATTCATCCTGATATGCTCCGATGTTGTCTCAATCTGACAGTTGGGATGCAGGGTGACATATGCACAGGGTGAAAGTAAAATAAAAGTGCTATATACACTGGTTACGTGCTTGTTATAGGTTTATTATTACAGTAGGTAGGGGACAGTGCAAACGTCAACTCACCCCCTAACCATTTTTCCTTCCTACTTGGATGAGCCACCCTAAATGGTGGCTTCCCACTGTGTGACAGTCCCTGTATTCACTAAGTGCATAGGACGAAGAATCAGGCAAGGCAGGTCAATACCACATAGACATGTCAAGGACAGAGTCAAAACAGGAAATTGGATAACAGGCAAACGGGTCAGAGGGTCTATGCAACACAGAATCAGGTCGGAAGGCAAGAACAACAACAAGCAGAGGTCAAACCAGGAGAGACACAATCAGATCTAAATAAGCAGTCAGAGTCAGGGAACTAGCAAGAGGTCAGTGCTAGGAAACATTAATTTAGAGGGGTACTCCAGGGAAGTTAAGAAAAATAAAAATGCCCCAAAGTTACCACTGGTTTTTGCAGCTCCTTTGGTCCCTGATGTCTCCTAAATACTTTATCCTTGCAGCACAGACTACAACTCCCAAAAGCCACTGCTTTCACTATCTGTGTGCATGCTTACACTGCAGCTCACACACACTGTATATGTCTTTTCTTTCAGACTATTCTTCCTCCAGCAATAAATCTTGTTATGCTCTGAATAGCAAAAGTCAGTGATTAGATATTCAGCAGAAAAACAGCAGCTTTGTGCTCAGTTGTGACTAAGAATCTTCACTGCTTTTCTCTCACAGCTCACAAGCTCTCAGACAGGGAAGGGAGGGGTGGCTGTACAGCCAGAGCTCTAGACCAAACAGAAATCAGACAGAAATCAGGTGGTGTTGTCCTGAAGGGTGGGGGCTAGTCTTAGTGAGGGGTTTACACCAAGACAAGATGGATTTGAGAATTCAGTTTTTCTCTCATTTCCTGCCTGTAAGTGACAGCTGAAAGAGGGAAACTGCTGTATATAGCTAATGAATGATATTTAGACAAATACATAGGTTGGTGAGAGGGATAGGACGGGCTATGGGTTTAATTCCCCAGGGTACCTCTTTAACTAGGGAAGAATGCATGTAAGGGTAAGAAACCACATTCACGTGGGTCTATGGCCAGCAAAGGGCAGTTTATTGTCCCATCATTCAGGAGGTAAGAAAATCAGGCACCTTGATTGATTGGCCTGGTGCTATGTCTCCTGATTTAGCCACCTCTCCTGTCCTGTCTCTTTTTTGTGATGAGCAGTACTGTGCTGAGCAGAGCTGGTCATCATGGCAGCATCATGACACTCCTGGTGGCATCTCACAGGGATCCGACGCAGGGCAAAAGAGAGGACAAGTAAGTCCCAGACATTTGTACTCACCTGCCTGTCCATGCAGTGATCCGGTGCCCAGTCTCTATTTGCTTGTGGGCAACACCTAACCACTGCAACCAATCAGTGGCCTCAGCAGTCAGGGGCCATACATCTGGCATCATAATCATCATGGCTCCCATCGCTAAGTGACGCACTAGAATATAGAAAGGGTGATTAGGAGTTTTAAGGTTACTTCATGACATTTGAACTCCTTTTTAAAAAATGTTTAATGGGTGGTTTATTCAGAAATGTTGGCAGACATGAATGGAGGGGGCATGGCGTGACATCACGAACATTAAAGCCCCGGCGTCGGCAACACCGGCACAGAGATTTGGATAGGGGATAATGGGGGAGATTTATCAAAACCTGTGCAGAGGAAAAATTGTCCAGTTGCCCATAGCAACCAATCAGATTGCTTCTTTCATTTTTCACAGGCCTTCCTAAAAATGAAAGAAGCGAGCTGATTGGTTGCTATGGGCAAATGGGCAAGTTTTCCTCTCCACAGGTTTTGATAAATTCCCCCTAATATGTTTTGGGGCAGAGTACCCCTTTTAAAGCAACATTAAGGAAAAACTACATCACTAAGAATTGCTTGGCTTATGAGTAATACAGTAACAGTGACTATTGACCTCAAGGTCAACTGACCAAACATTTCTAAACTGTTCACTCATTTTCTAAATGAAGTCAATGCTCATGTGACAACCTATGTATTAGGGAGTTAGAATGACTAGTTGACAATTACAATGAGGAATCTAAAGTTTCTCCTTAATTTCTAATGGTCAGATACATTTATTTGGATCAATAGCCCAATTAAAATCACTGGAGCCTGCAAAATAATGGCTGCAGGGATACGTATGGATGTAATATGCATGGCTTGTAAATAAATGAGCCTGTTCTTCAGGTTTACTCCACTGGTGAAGATATTAATTGTGGCTATAGACACCAGAGCAGTGATGGTTTAATTTCCTTTCTTGACAGACACCTGATGGCTAATCATTAATGCTAGATGTTGGTTACCTTATCATTTATATGTGTCAATGACCTTACTTTTGGTTTGTTTGTTTTTGCCCCTAAAATCATTGTTGTAAAATTGTTCTAAAAAGATCACAGAAAGCACATTTAGGTATCTAACATTATAAAACATTTTAACTTAAAAAATTTTTTTTTTACAAAAGTACACTAATATAGATGACATGGGAAGGGTGCTATGTGAGCAGAAAGGAAAAAGAAAAAAAACAGAAGTACACCAAGGAAGGGGTTACACTAAATACTTAATTGCTGCTTCTGATGATCATGATAATGATGATAAGAGGAAAGGGGAGAAATTAAATTCAGGCAGCACTGTGTACGTACAGTAGTCAGAACACAAGAGACAGCTGCCCAGAACTTGGAGTGGTCACTTATGAGAGGGAAGCCTTGATTTACTCATCAGGGACAGTATGAACCCTCTGAGGAAGGCAGACAGACTCACAGATTGCAGGTACACATCTCAGACTCTCTTTATCTCCTGCACATAACACTACACTATATAAGCTCCTCCCCCACTTTCTGTGTTCCGTCTCTATCAGCAACAAACAGCAAATTTCAGGGAAGTAAGCCACCTATTGGCCAGGTCTTTAGGACTTCTTGGGAATAAGATATACTATTTATGAACACTGTCTTTCTATTGAAGCATATGCATATATTAACCACACCTCACTGAGAGGACACCACCTCTCGACAAAGGACCCTGCCAAAACACTGCATTAGGGTGGTGCCCTCCTATTCCCTGAAGCCGTGCTAAAAATTAAGTATACCATCTTCTACTTATATGCTGGTCTGAGGAGTCAAATGGTGCCCTTGTGTCATATATATGTGTAGACAACAACGCAGTACTCCAAGAAAGTGTGAAAAAAATAAGTGGATTTATTAGCCCATGTCAGCAGCAATGTTTCAATTCATCAGTAGAATCTTTTTCAAGCAGAAAAATATTCTACTGATGAATTGAAACGTTGCTGCTGACATGGGCTAATAAATCCACTTATTTTTTTCACACTTTTTTGGAGTACTGCGTTGTTATCTAACTATTGAATGTGAACTGTGATCGGGTTTGGATCGCTGGCACTCACCATTTTTTACTATACCTCAAGTAGTGCTGCTATACGTTTTGCTTCTATATATACATATATATATATATACATATATATATATATATATATATATATATATATATATATATATATATATATATATACATATTTAAATAATGTATGTATCCTTCTGTGGTATTGTTTCTTTTTGGCATATGATTCTTTTCGGCTGTATTTACAGGGTATGAGGTGTCACCTCTTTTTTCTTTGTTCCTTTTTCCTCTTTGGGATGACTGTTACTATTGATTCATGTACAAACATTTAATAAAGTATTTACATTATAATTTGAAAATGGTTCCATGTTTTCTGTGTGTATAGTTTGCTGGTTGGGAAGTCATGCAGTGCATCCCTACAATAAGGGGTAAATCTCTCTGCAATGCTTAGATTGTTCCTATTCACAAATACTTTTCCTCCCTAGTTTTTTGGTCTGGTAAATAATTTATAGCTTTATACACAGAGCAGCCATGACATTCAGTAAAACCATGTGTCAGAACCTATAGGGTTAAAAGGTTCTGACAGGTTCTTTGTTGTTTTTTGTTGCTGAGTTACGCCCAGCTGTCTGGACTGGTCAGCTGACCTTGAGCACCAGTTCTGGCTCCATATAAGCTGGCAGTCTACACCCAATCTCTGCCAGCTACAGAGCTCTGTGTACTCCTAGATAGCTTTCTACTGCTTCTGTAATATCTGACATTTTGGCCCGTTGGCTCTTCTCTCTGACTCTTCTCTGGTATTAGCAATTTTGTACTTTGATTATGCCTGTTTTTTTATGTGGATAATGAACTTTGACTTAGTGTTTATGTGTTTGTTAGTTTTGCTTCTGTTAGTCTGTCTGCTCCCTACTGTAGCTTGACCTGTATCTGTATTATTGTATTTTATTATTTTGACATTTGACCCCACTGACTTGTTTAGGGAGGGAACTGTCACCGTGGTTATTGACCTATTGCCTAGGGTGGGTATGTAAGTAGCAGGGATAGGGGAGTGGGTGAGAATAGTGTGCACTCCTTGCCTGCCCAATTGTGACAACATGTGATGCAAATAACTTGGATTATGTGGATACAATGGCACTTGTCATGGGTGGAATATATTAGGCAGTAGGTGAGAAGTCAGGTCTTGAAGCTGATGTTGGAAGCAGGACAAATGGGCAAGTGTAAAGATTTTAGAGACTCTGACAATTGCCAAATAGTGATGGCAAGAGTCAGAGTATTGGTTGTTTCCAGTATGTAGTGGTTACTTACTACCTATCAGAAGGGATCCAAGAAAAACATGGAGAACCAGCATCAGCAACATGGGTGCTGAAAGCTCATTGATGTCCATGGGGAGTGAAAACCAGCACTTCTGGTCTGTAGAGTGAATTGCAGTAAAAAATGAGGGCTTATTCAATGAAAATGCTAGGCTCAGCAGCCAAGTGATACCAAAACCACTCTACCCCCTCAAAAATTATGGTGAAATTTGACAAATAATCAAATTTCTTTTGTATTAGTTCAAGTCAATATTCAGACTTAAAAAAAATAATAAAAAATGTAATTGCTCAAAAGCATTTCCACAAAGATGTTCCCCCCACCCAGCAGGCATAATGCATAGATAACTATGGAAGTAACATAGTGGTAAAATTTTGTGGTAACTTGCATCCTTTCATGGTGAAAAATCCCAAAATTTGATGAAAAATTTGAAAATTTTGCATTTTTCTAACTTTGAAGCTCTCAGCTTGTAAGGAAAATGGATATTCCAAATAATTTTTTTTATTCCCATATACAATGTCTACAATGTAATATGTCTACTTTATGTTTGCATCATAAAATTGACATGTTTTTACTTTTGGAAGACATCAGAGGGCTTCAAAGTTCAGCAGCAATTTTCCAATTTTTCACAAAATTTTGAAACTCGCTTTTTTTCAGGGACCAGTTCAGGTTTGAAGTAGATTTGAAGGGTCTTCACATTAGAAATACCCCATAAAAGACCCCATTATAAAAACTACACCCCCCCCCCCCCCAAAGTATTCAAAATGACATTCAGTCAGCGTTTTAACCCTTTAGGTGTTTCACAGGAATAGCAGCAAAGTGAAGGAGAAAATTCACAATCTACATTTTTTACACTCGCATGTTTTTGTAGACCCAATTTTTGAATTTTTGCAAGGGGTAAAAAGGAGAAAATGTCTACTTGTATTTGAAATCCAATTTTTCTCGAGTAAGGACATACCTCATATGTCTATGTTAATTGTTCGGCGGGTGCAGTAGAGGGCTCAGAAGGGAAGGGGCGACAAATGTTTTTTTGGGGGGCATGTCACATTTAGGAAGCCCCTATAGTGCCAGAACAGCAAAAAAAAACACATGGCATACCATTTTGGAAACTAGACCCCTCGGGGAACATAACAAGGGGTAAAGTAAACCTTAATACCCCACAGGTGATTCACGACTTTTGCATATGTAAAAAGTAAAAAAAATTCCCTAAAATGCTTGGTTTCCCAAAAGTTTTACATTTTTAAAAAGGGTAATAGCAGAAACTACCCCTAAAAATTTGAAGCCCAATTTATCCCGATTCAGAAAACACCCCATATGGGGTTGAAAAGTTCTCTGCTGGCGCACTACAGGCCTCAGAAGAGAAGGAGTCACATTTGGCTTTTTGAAAGAAAATTTTGCAATGGGGGCATGCCGCATTTAGGAAGCCCGTATGGTGCCAGAACAGCAAAATAAAAAACACATGGCATACCATTTTGGAAACTAGACCCCTCAGGGAACGTAACAAGGGGTTAAGTGAACCTTAATATCCCACAGGTGTTTCACGACTTTTGCATATGTAAAAAAAAATTTTTTTTTACCTAAAGTGCCTCTTTTCCCAAAAAATTTAAATTTTTAAAAAGGGTAAAAGCAGAAAATACCCCCCCAAAATTTGTAACACAATTTCTCTCGAGTACGGCGATACCTCATATGTGGCCCTAAACTGTTGCCTTGAAATACGACAGGGCTCCAAAGTGAGAGCACCATGCGCATTTGAGGCCTAAATTAGGGACTTGCATAGGGGTGGACATAGGGGTATTCTACGCCAGTGATTCCCAAACAGGGTGCCTTCAGCTGTTGTAAAACTCCCAGCATGCCTAGACAGTCAGTGGCTATCTGGCAATACTGGGAGTAGTTGTTTTGCAACAGCTGGAGGCTCCGTTTTGGAAACAGTGGCGTACCAGACGTTTTTCATTTTTATTGGGGAGGGGAGGGGGGCTGTGTAGGGGTATGTGTATATGTTGTGTTTTTTACTTTTTATTTTATTTTTTGTTAGTGTAGTGTAGTGTTTTTAGGGTACAGTCGCACGGGCGGGGGTTCACAGTAGTTTTTCGCTGGCAGTTTGAGCTGCGACAGAAAATTTGCCGCAGCTCAAACTTGCAGCCGGATACTTACTGTAATCCTCCCCCCATGTGAGTGTACCCTGTACGTTCACATTGGGGGGGGGGGGGGACATCCAGCTGTTGCAAAACTACAACTCCCAGCATGTACGGTCTATCAGTGCATGCTGGGAGTTGTAGTTTTGCAACCGCTGGAGGCTCCATTTTGGAAACAGTGGCGTACCAGACGTTTTTCATTTTTATTTGGGAGGGGACGGGGGCTGTGTAGGGTTATGTGTATATGTAGTGTTTTTTACTTTTTATTTTATTTTGTGTTAGTGTAGTGTAGTGTTTTTAGGGTACAGTCGCATGGGCAGGGGTTCACAGTAGTTTCTCGCTGGCAGTTTGAGCTGCGGCAGAAAATTTGCCACAGCTCAAACTTGCAGCCGGATACTTACTGTAATCCTCCGCCCATGTGAGTGTACCCTGTACATTCACATTGGGGGGGGGGGAGAAACATCCAGCTGTTGCAAAACTACAACTCCCAGCATGTACGGTCTATCAGTGCATGCTGGGAGTTGTAGTTTTGCAACAGCTGGAGGCACACTGGTTGTGAAACACCGAGTTTGGTAACAAACTCAGTGTTTTGCAACCAGTGTGCCTTCAGCTGTTGCAAAAGCTACAACCCCCAGCATGTACGGACAGCGGAAGGGCATGCTGGGTTTTGTAGTTATGCAACAGCTGGAGGCATACTACTTTGGCTGGGGATGCTGGGGATTGTAGTTATGCAACAGCTGGAGACACACTGGTTTGCTACATAACTCAGTGTGCCTTCAGCTGTTGCAAAACTACAACTCCCAGCAGTCACTGACAGCCAACGGGCATGGTGGGAGTTGTAGTTATGCAACCAGCAGATGCACTACTACAACTCCCAGCATGCACTTTAGCTGTTTGTGCAAGCTGGGATTTGTAGTTACACAACAGCTGAAGGTACACTTTTCCATAGAAAAAATGTGCCTCCCGCTGTTACAAAACTATAAGTCCCAGCATGCCCATAAGGGCATGCTGGGAGTTGTGGTGGTCTGCCTCCTGCTGTTGCATAACTACAGCTCCCAGCATGCCCCTTTTGCATGCTGGGAGCTGTTGCTAAGCAACAGCAGGAGGCTGTCACTCACCTCCAACGATCCAGCCGCATCACATCAGTCCCTCGTCGTCGCCGCCGCCGCTGCTCCTGGGGCCCCGATCCCAACATTCATGCAGGGGATCAGGGTCCCCAGCACCCGGGGTGCACGTCCCGCACCCGCTCACGTCCTCCGGAAGAGGGGCGGAGTGGGTTGCGGGAGTGACACCCGCAGCAGGCGCCCTGATTGGTCGGCCGGGAAACCGGCCGACGAATCAGGGCGATCGTGAGGTGGCACCAGTGCCACCTCACCCCTGCAGGCTCTGGCTGTTCGGGGCCGTCGGAGACGGCCCCGAACAGCCTGTAATTCCGGGTCACCGGGTCACTGGAGACCAGATTGACCCGGAATCTGCCGCAGATCACTGGACTGAATTGTACAGCGATCTGCGGCCATCGCCGACATGGGGGGCATAATGACCCCCCTGGGCGATATGCCCCGATGCCTGCTGAACGATTTCAGCAGGCACCGGCTCCCCTCCAGCTATCCACTGCAGTGGATACATTCCAAGCACTGGTTAAGAGGGATCTTGAAAGAATTAGAGAGTCATCTGTCCACAAAAAACATAACCTTACGTACAAACAGCATCAAGCACTCCAAGGACTGATCCATGACCACAATCTTGTCATCAAGCCCGCAGACAAGGGAGGAGTGGTTGTGATCATGGATCGGTCCAAATACATAATGGAGGTCACTAGACAATTGAATGACAGTACCACTTATCAACCTCTACAATCTGATCCTAGAATGAAAATTGAAAAACAGATCAAAACAGTACTACAAAACGCTCTATCAGAAGGTATCATTGACGTGTCACTTCACCAATATCTATTGGTATCTCATCCTAAGACCCCACTTTTGTACATCTTACCTAAGATCCATAAAACTTTGATAGATCCTCCCGGTAGACCCATTGTCTCCGGGAGGGATTCAGTGACCAGTCATTTGTCCATCTTCTTAGACTAAGTCCTTAGACAGTATGCTACCTCTTCCAAATCATACATTCGTGACACATCTGACTTTCTTTCACAATTGCAGCAACTCACCATCACTGACAATATCATTTTGGCTACTCTAGACATTTGCAGCTTGTATACCTTCATACCCCACGACCAAGGCATATCTGCAGTTCATAACACCATCAGGTCTGATTTCACACCAGCCAAAACAGAATTTCTCATTACTTTACTTACACTCATTTTGAAGAACAATTATTTCTCATTCAACGATTGTCTGTATGCCCAGATAGCGGGGACCGCTATGGGCACTCACGTGGCGCCCACGTATGCTAGCATATACGTGGGCGCCATGGAAGAGTCTTCCATCTATGTATCGCCCCACTTTGGCCACATGCTAAAGTGGTGGTGATACATTGATGATGTATTTTTGATCTGGAGGGGAAGTGAGGAGGAACTTCACTCATTTCACTCCTACCTCAACCAGATAAATCCACACATTCAATTTACACTTACCTGGTCCCATACCTCTGTTGATTTTCTTGATACTACAGTTTCTCTTTCAAACAACCAACTACATACAGATCTCTTCACCAAGAGTACTGATTGTAATTCCATTCTTAAGTACAATAGTTTTCATCCTAAACATGTGGCTCGCTCTCTATCTAAGAGCCAAATGATGAGAGTACGACGCATAGTAAGCAGAGAGGATAACATCTCACCAACTCTGGACCAAAACTTTAGAGATAGGGGTTATCCCGGTGTACTCATAGAACAAAGCAAACAGGAAGTCAAAAGCATGGACAGGAATAATCTACTTTCCACTACAAGCTCTACTAACTCTCTAACACGCATCCCTTTTGTTACCACCTATAGTGCAAGTGTGAATAATATAGCAAGCACGGTACGCAGGTATTGGCACATAATTCAGAAGAGCTTCCCTGACATACAGGAATTCCAAACATTACCATTAATGTCTTATCGTAGACCTCCTAGCCTTCGCAACAAACTAGTCAAAACTGACATTTCCACCAACCAGGGTAGTCATCAATCTTTTATCATGGTACAAAATAAAGGCTCTTACCCGTGTAGGCAATGTATTAATTGTAAATTCATGATAAAAGGTCCCAATTTTGTGCATCCGGTCACAGGTCAAGGCATATCTCACGTGTACTATGGACCACGTGATATATGTCCTCAGTTGTCCGTGCCCCTACATTTATGTAGGAGAAACAACTTTGCTGGTATTCAATAAGAAAACAACGGATTGACCTTCCAGTCTCCAAACATTTTTTGGAGGCTGGACATACAGAGAAGGACCTCAAATTCACACTCCTTGACCATATCCCCCCTTTGAAATATGGTGGAGATCATACAAGTCTTACAATGTGGAGTTTGTGGTGACCCAAGCCATTCTAAATATAACATGAACGAATAAGCTATTAAAGTGTCTGTTACCGTTAGCAACCATCTTGCCATTACTTGAATGTGATGTGATCTCTACATATTAATATTACATTGAATTTTGTATCTCATGCTATGTCTTTTTATTATTTTAGATGATGTACAAGAGAAGGCAACATACGCAACAAGAAAGATATCATGACAGATGCCTGAATATACTTTTTCTTGTCCTCTTGCCATTTTTATTACATATTCTTGGACATGCGGCAGTGAGGTTCGTGCTGTTGTACCTATGGGGACCAACCGCTAACCCGTGGGTCCCCATGCGTGCACAGGGGTCTCCCTGCCTTTGTATATACAGGGGCAGCGAGTCCTCAGTACGTATCTCCCCTGCGTCAATCCACATTGCATTCATTGTATGGAGGTATGCCAGACCTCCCCATGGCATTGTAGGACTCAGTGATAGACACTGCGCTTTCGCACTGTCACGCAGAGCTATGTTTCCATGGCTACAGTGATGCCGGCCCGTTATCGGCCTCAGGTCCAGTGACGTCTTCCACACGCATGCGCCCTGCCTTCTGTCATGGCGCAGCGTACCGGAAGCACGGGCGGCGTTCCACGCTAACATGATACAGCCGTTCTGCATGGTAAAATATACAATTATTATTCATCTAACCATTTAATCAAGTATGAATTGCCTCTCTTATAATATTTTAATGTCACACACTTTGATATTTTATGATAACATATGCGGAACACTGTTAACAGTGTGAAGCATGTATGTTTCTTAATGCACCATACACTGATGCACGCTACGATTGTCTTTATTAATGTATTTCTGATACTGTAAGCACTTTATCCCCCTGGTTAATCAATTAATATTGTATACACCCCTCTGTATAAATATCTTGCTATTTGCACTGGTTGTTGAGCTTGAAAAAGACTGCAATTGGGCAGTTGAAACGTTGTTCCTGATGTTGGGTCAATAAATCCTATTCACCTTGTACCTTGGAGTGCTGCGGCTTTTGTTTCTTGGAGTGGATATATATATTTATTTATTTATTTATTTATTTTTTAAGTTTTTCCCTGGAGTATCCCTTGAAGCCGCTGTATATTTCTTCTGTTAACGGAGAACATCTGAAGAGTAAGGTCCTTTTTACACAGAACCTCCTGTCATGCAAGTAGGAGTATTACACAAGAAAAAGATACAGTTCCTAGTACTTCCTCATTGTACTTTTGAACTTCTTCTAGGACTTCCTTGGCTACAGCTTAATTCCCCTCAGTTTGACTGGAATTCTGTAGAGGTTACTCGTTGGGGAGCTTTTTTGTCAAGGTCACTGTCTTGAGTCCATTCTGCCTAAGATTGTCTCTTCGTCTCCCATTAAGTCTGGCATTCCTATTTCCTATCATGACTTTGCAAATGTATTCTGTGAAAAACAAGCAGAGACTCTCCCTCCACATCATCCTTATGATTGTCCTATTGTCCTTCTGCCAGGTACTACACCTCCTCAGAGAAGAATTTATCCACTTTCTGTACCTGAGATGCAAGCAATGGAAAAATATATTCAAGAAAACCTTCAAAAGGGTTTTATTTGAAAGTCTTCTCCTGCTGGGGCTGGATTCTTCTTTGTTGGGAAAAAGATGTCTCTCTTCGACCTTGCATTAACTATCGGTAACTAAATAAAATCACCATTAAAAATTGCTATCCTTTGCCTCTGATCTCTGAACTCTTTGATCATCTGTGAGAATCTTCTCTAAATTAGACCTCCGTGGAGCATACAATTTAATTCACATTCGAGAAGGCGATGAATGGAAAACGGCTTTTAACACCCGAGATGGCCATTTTGAGTATCTAGTTATGTAATTCGGTCTTTGTAATGCTCCCACAGTTTTCCAAGAATTTGTTAATGACATCTTTTGTGATCTTTTGTATACATGTGTGGTACTTGGATGATGTCCTGATTTTCTCTACCAATTTAAAACTGCATCGTGTTCATGTCCACCAAGTCCTGCAGCGTCTCCGGGAGAAGCGTCTATTTGCCAAGTTGGAGAAATGTCTCTTTGAGAGAACTAGTCTACCTTTTCTCGGTTATATTGTCTCCCATCAAGCACTACAGATGGATCCTGCTAAGCTTTCGCCTGTCCTGGACTGGCCTCGTCTTACTGGTCTTCGGGTCTTCAACAATACATGGGGTTTGCCAACTACTACCGTAAATTCATTCCTAATTTTTCTTCCTTGGTAGCCCAACAGTAGCTCTTACCAAAAAGAATAATAACAGCGAAAATTGGTCTCCAGAGGCTGAAGAAGCTTTCTCTCAGTCAAAGTCTGCTTTCTCTTCTGCACCTCTTCTCTCAAGACCTGATCCTGGAATACCATTCTTTTTGGAAGTTGACTGATCCTCTGTAGGAGCCGGCAACTTGGCACTTCTCACTCAAAAATCCTCTAAAGGCAAGAACATTACTTGTGGTGTTTTTTCTAACACCTTTTCTCCTGTGGAAAGAAACTATTCTATTGGCAATCGAGAACTCCTCGCCATTAATCTGGCCTTAGAAGTATGGTGCCATCTCTACTCATCCTGTCAGCATCTTTACAGATCACAAAAACCTTTTATGTCGACAATCTGCACAACGTCTGAATCCCCGTCAAGCAAGATGGTCGCTCTTTTTTTCCCCGTTCAACTTCTTCATTAATTTCCGTCCCGCAGAGAAAAACATTAGAGCCGATGCTCTTTCTCGTTCCTCTGATGTTGTTGGTCAAGATTTCACTCCATGTCATATCATTCCTCCTGAGTGTCTTAATACAGCGGCTCCAACTTCTCTTCTCAAGTCCCTCCTGGGGAGACGTGTGTGCCTCCTCGTCTTATACGTTGGGTCCTCAGTTGGGGACACTCCTCATTGTTGGCTGGTCACTCTAGGATCAAGAAGTCTTTTCTGTTAATCTCCGGACACTATTGATGGCCAAATCTCAAACAGGATGTCATAGACTTCATCAGTTCTTGTACCATCTGTGCTCGAGACAAAACTCTCCGGTTAAAACCATCTGGACTCCTTCTGACCTTGCCTATCCCAGATACTCCATGGACTCATATAGCAGTGGATTTCATCACCGATCTTCCTCCTTCCAGTAACAATACCGTCATACAGCGGTCGTTGATCGGTCCTCCAAGATGGTGCATTTTATTCCTTTGCACTGACTTCCTTCTGCTCCTCAGTTGACCAAACATTTCCTCTAGAGATGAGTGAACTTTTGAAAAATGTTTAGAATTATTTTTTTTTTCAGGTCGAATTTATTTGTGGGGAATCTATATTAAAAACGTCTATTTCTGGCCTAAAGAGAGCCTCAATAGGGGCGAAGAACACTTTGCTTAGTTTTAACATGCATATGAAGTGTGCTGGGATAGTGAAATAATACTGTTATTCAGTATGACAAGCAGATTACAGGCATTGCTATTAGAATCACTGCCTCAGAGCAGCACAATGACAGAGCCTGGGGGTATCATCAGTATGAGGAGACCATATTGTGGCTTAATGACACAGCTTGGATGAGGCTGAAGCATGAGGAGACCATATAGTGCTGAATGACACAGCGTGGAGCTGTTGGCAGCATGAGGAGACCATATAGTTGCTGAATGACACAGCTTGGATGAGGCTGATGCATGAGGAGACATATAGTGGCTGAATGACACAGCTGGAGGTGTTGACAGCATGAGAAGACCATATAGTGGCAGAATGGCACAACTTAGATGTGGCTGAAGCATGAGGAGATCATATAGTAGCTGAATGACACAGTGTGGAGGTTTTGGCAGCATGTGACCATATAATGGCTAAATGACACAACCTGAAGGTATTGGCAACATGAGGAGACCATGTAGTGGCTGAAGGACACAGCTTGAATGTGGCTGAAGCATGAGGAGACCATATATTGGCTGAATAACACAGAGTAGAGGTGCTGGCAGCATGAGGAGACCATATAGTGGCTGAATGACACAGCGTGCAGGTGTTGGCAGCATGAGGAGACCATATAGTGGCTGAATGACACAGCGTGGATGTGTTGGCAGCATGAGGAGACCATATAGTTGCTGAATAACACAGCCAGGAGCTGGGAGCAGCATGAGTATACACTAGGGCTTCACAATTCCTAAGATTAAAAGATTAATTTTGAAATTTCAATTGAAGATTCATGGTAGCTAGTGTTGCCATTAAAAAAAAAAAAAAAAAAGCACAGGACCAGACCAAGCAGCATAAGTAAACCATAGATTGGCTGAATGGCACAGCCTGGAGTTGGCAGAAGCATGAGGAGACCATTGAAATTTAAGATTTTGAAATAGAAATTGAGAATTTTGAAATTTTACCTCCCAAGTTTTAGTGTCTGGGCCCCCGGTGTGTGGGTACAAAGGACCAAAGTTAACAAGATATCACATGGCAGCACAATGAAAGAGCATGGAGGTGGCATCAGTATGAGGAGGCCATATAGTGGCTGAATGAATGCCTGGAGTTTGTGGCAGCATGGGGAGACCATATAGTGTCTGAATGGCACAGCCTGGAGTTGGCTGAATCGTGAGACCATATAGTGTGTGAATGGCACAGCCTGGAGGTGGCTGAAGCATGAGGAGACAATATAGTGGCTAAATGACACAGCGTGGAGGTGTTGGCAGCAGGAGGAGACCATGTAGTTGCTGAATGACACAGCCTGGAGCTGGCAGCAGCATGAGTAGACAATAAGGCTTCACAATCCCTAAGATTAAAAGATGAATTTTGAAATTACAATCGAAGATTTATGATAGCTAGTGCTACCATAAAAATGTTTAGGCCAAGGCCCAGGCCCAACAGCATCATTAAACCATATATTGGCTTAATGACACAGCCTGGAGATGGCTGAAGCATGAGGAGACCATATAGTGGCTGAATGGCACAGCCTGGAGTTGGCAGAAGCATGAGGAGACCATTAAAATTTAAGATTTTTAAAAATAAATTTAAGATTTTGAAATTGAAATTTTAACTTTCAAATTTTAGTGTTCCGGGCCCTGGCGTGTGGGTACAAAGGACCAAATATAACAAGGAGTCACATGACACATGACAGCACAATGACAGAGCCTGGAGGTGGCATCAGTATGAGGAGACCATAGTGGCTGAGTGACTGCCTGGAGTTTGTGGCAGCATGGGGAGACCATATAGTGTCTGAATGGCACAGCCTGGAGTTGGCAGCAGCATGAGTAGACACTAGGGCTTCAAGATTAAAAGATGAATTTTAAAATTGAAATTGAATATTTATGGTAGCTTGTGCTACCATAAAATGTTTTAGGCCCAGGCCCAGCAGCATCAGTAAACTATATATTGGCTGAATGACACAATCTGGAGGTGGCTGAATTATGAGGAGACCCTATAGTAGCTGAATGGCACAGCCTAGAGGTGGCTGAAGCATTAGGATACCATATAGTGTCTGAATGGTACAGCCTGGAGTTGGCAGAAGCATGAGGAGACCATTGAAATTTAAGATTTTGAAATTTAAGATTTTGAAATTGAAATTGAGGATTTTGAAATTTTAACTCCCAAGTTTAGAGCCTGAAGGTGGCATCAGTATGAGGAGACCACATAGTGGCTGAATGACTGCCTGGAGTTTGTGGTAGCATGAGGAGACCATATAGTGGCTAAATGACACAGCCTGGAAGTGGCTGAATCATGAATCCATAAAGTTGCTGAATTGCACAGCCTAGGGGGTGGCTGAAACATGAGGAGAGCATTGAAATTTGAGATTTTTTAATTTTAATTTAAGATTTTTAAATTGAGGATATTTCAATTTAAGATTTAGCTCCCAAGTTTTAGTGTCACATGTCACATGGCAGCACAATGCGAGAGCCTTGAGGTGGCAGCAGCAGAATGAGGGCCATGCCAACTGGGGTTTGAGTCTGAGGAACCCACCGACTGTAGACTGGGGGTGTCGGATGTCCCTTGGGATGTAGTGGATGACCAAGTGAACTGATCAATCACGGCTGCTGGGTTGCTGGTCGAGACACGACTGTTAGCTGACACCAGGAGCTCAGACCTCTCACTGTGACTCCGGCTGCCACACGCCCCTACTCTGCTGCGACCTCTGCCTGTGCCTGATGAATTTAAGCCTCTGACACTCCACTGTGCATGTCCTTGGACTACTCTGCCTGACATACTTATTGCATATATGAGGGCAGTACAATACACTTCACTACACTTAAAACAGTATTTGTCTAGAACAGCAGTAGGTGTGTACTATTGGCTGTCCTTTCACAGTATATAGGCCCTTGACAGACTAACAGGTACAAAATAGTAAACTACTTAGATGTAGGTAGATGTAGGCTACTATCGGTAATACAATACTGTTCACAGGGACTGAGGGGTTAATCGCTGCTGTAAGAATTAATTTCTGTGCAAAAACGATGTGCTCTGTGTCCTACAGAAGTCTGAGGTGACTAAGAGGTGAAATGCTGCTGCAACAAGCTTTTTTGTGTAACACACACAGCGATGTCCATCCTATCTCTATGCAGTGTAATAAATGATATGAACAGTCACAAAACGGCTGCCGAATATATAGGGCTGTGACATCACAGGGGCGACTGGCTGCTGATAGGCTGCATCCTGCATGTGATTCAGGGTCATCCCCCCTAATTCCCTTCCCAGCGTTCCTTGCCCCATGTATTGGCATGTGGATCTGCCATTTTAGATGCCCTGGAGCCTGAACTGCAGTAAATGGAGTTTAATTAATCAAATTTGGATTCATGAAATTCGTAATGAATTTGGGTTCATCAGCTTTGATTTGCTCATCTCTAATTTCCTCCAACAAATCTTCCGTCTACATGGCATCCCTTTCCACATTGTCTCAGATCGTGGGGTGCAATTTGTCTCCATATTCTGGCGTGCCCTTTGTTCTCTTTTAAAAATTAATCTGGACTTTTCTTCCGACTACCACCCTCAATCCAATGGGCAAGTGGAGAGGGTCAATCAGGTCCTGGAAGGATACTTGCGACATTTTGTTTCTGCTCAGCAGGACATTTTGGTTGATCTTCTACCTTGGACAAAGGTTTCATACAACTTAGAGACTCCAAGATGTCTCCCTTTTTTATTATCTACGGTCTTCATGCCAGCCATTGATTAACTAATCAGAAATTTTGTCTCCTTCTGGCAAAGGACTCAAGGCTCATTACTGTCCGCCTCCTCTCAAATGAAGTCTCAAGCGGACAAGAATAAAAGACCTGAGGACAGATCTTGGGAACCAGAGGAGAATATTGTTGATCGCAGCCTGGTACAAGATTTTCTTGGACCCAGGAAGAGGGGGAGACCCAAGAGGGGGGGGGGGGGGCTACTGTCAGGGGCAGTGCTCTGGCCATTCATTCTGCCTGTGAGTGCTCCCCCCTCTCTGACTTCTCTGGCTCCGGGACTCAGTGCAGGACGCACCCTCACGCGTGTCCCGGGTGTTACTAGTGGCAACACTCCGGCCGTGTTATCTGGCCATGAGCGCACCCCTTCTGTCTAAACTGTTGGCTCCGGGACTCGCTATGCAGAGCGCTCCCGCATGCGAGCCCGGGCATTCCCTTACCCTTCTCTGTCCCCGGCCTCTCTGCTGTCTTGCCTTGCTGGCGGGCGCATCCCCTGTCCTTAGTATGCCCTTAATTGATGTCCTGCTGGGATGACCTATATTAGTCTGGCACCTCCCTAGTGTGGTGCCAGATCTTCGTGCCTTGCGACTAAGAGACAGCATTTCTGAAGTGTGTTCCATATTGTGTTTCTGACCTCTCGCTTGTGACCTGACCTTGCTCCTTTGCCGCCTGTCTCCCTACCTTGTGCCTGTGACCACACTTTGCTACCTTGCTGCCTGCCTTCTTACCCGTATTTCGTCTAGCTCAACCTTCTTCTGTGCCAAACATCACCTGGGCAACCTGTGTGGACGGATCGTGCCAGGGGTAGAGACTTAGGTGCTGCCTGCCACAGCAAGTCCATCCTGCTTTTGCGGCGGGCTCTGGTGAAAATTAGCTGCACCTTAGACTCCGCCACTACAACTACTCAGCCCTTACGGTAAGATCTTTACATATGTACAGTTCTTGTGTATTCCCAGTGCTCCCTTAGACAGTGGATGGAGCACATACCAACCTCACTGCTTCATGCAGGCAAGAGCCAGTGCCCAATTCTGAAGATTACGAGGGGTCTCAGCGGTAAGACCCACCTGCAATCAGACACCCACTCCCTATCCTGTAGATAGGGTATAAGTTTTAAAGTACTGGAGTATCCTTTGAAGGTACTACAACAACCCTATAAGGGTCCCCCTCCCCCAAAAAGTAAATCTAAACTAGAACTTTCCCCCCAAAACAACTTTATTAGTGGATAGTAAAATAAGGATATAGTTAATGTTTACCACTTTAAAGACTGATTGATAATTTACACTGGATGCAGAATCTTTTTATACTGAGTCAACAATGTTGTTTATTTTTGCACGTTGCTGGTCACAAAGACCACAGGTGAAGCTGCCTAAAATATCTTATCTCCAGTATCAGCAGTCACTAATTAAAAACTTTACCAAGCCCCCCCCCCCCCCCCCCCAATGTTTCACCGGACCACCTGCTTTGTCAAGGACTTGTGGATTATCCTTAGAAGGTGGCACTAGAGAGAGAGTTTCCATCCTTCAGGAGGAGAGCTAATGTGCATAACTTTTCCCAGGGAGCATTGCCTGTCCCTACAACAGCTGGCACTTCCCCTCACTGAATTGACGTTACATGGTATGACTGGCTCCTAATTCCTGCAGTAATTTATCCACAACTCTAGATATGAATAGTACAAATCCTATAGTATTAAATACCTGTGAAATCCACCCTCAGTAGACTGGGCACAATCGATGACCTGCACTGGGACGTATTTCTTTGTGGCTCAGCAGCCCGCATCTCATTCCATAAAGTTTCAGATTTCTAAAGAAAACAACGTTTTTCTTCTTTCTTAATTCCATGAAACAACCAAAGAACATTCCCTGAGTGATCTGCTTCCTCTCTCTATATGTTGTGATATATACTGATTTATAGAAGATGTGAAGATCTGATATTACAATGAATGTTTGTGTTAAAAGCTCCATGTGTTCCGGTACAATACTCTTCCAGAGCCGTAGACTTTTCATTTCGGGACCCCCCTCAGTCTATGGGTGGCTGCATCACATTGTAAAATCATTCTTCAGAAATGAGAGCGGAATTGCTGGATCAAATTAATCAGTCCGAGGAAATATGGAAAACATTGTACAGCCGAGATTCATAACTTACCGCCAAAGTACCGGGGGAATTAATCTTAACAAAAGTCGTCTTTTGAGAGAAGAAAAGTTTGATTTAAGAATATAACAGGCCATCATCAGATGTATTCTCGGGCCTGACAGTGTTATGTTACTAGAAAAAGCATCAAAGACATTGTAAAAAGTGAAACCCTCCAGACGTTGTCTCCGTATAAATCTTTTTTAATCTTTCAACTTTAGAATCTATCTAACATGTAAGGTATTGCATTGCTTCATGGACGGAAAAAATGTTCGTGAAGGACCATTCAATAAACTGCAAGAACTTCTCAATTGTTTCAAGGTGTCATTTTGTAATCCATCATCCCCAGACATATCTGCTAGAACTTATTAAAGATATTTTTACCTCTTCTGTTTATGTTACTGTTTTATCTTATACAAAGTATTTTTCACTGTGCATACAAAATGTATGCTGGATACAGATGTATGCTCATTGTTAATGGGGTTCTCTGAGACTCCAGTTAGCTTCCATTCATCTAGGCTTTGGACCACTAAATATTTAAGTGTACACTCACTCTACGATCATGCAGGGGTCCTGAAAAAAAGGGTCCTGAGATCACTTCTCTTCACCGAACAGAAATAAAATGTACATTATAATGTTTTAATACTTTATGTGCTGAATCTGAGTGTAGTTATTTTTGTAGTGACATAGAAGCCTTAGGCTTTAACATGTGACATTACCATTGATGGCAATGCACATGCATTGCAGGCGATGATGACAGCGCATGTCCTAGCTGCCCAGTCAGTCAGCGCCACCATGCCCGGACAGCAGGGCTCTGTGCACTGAGGTCAAGCAGGGCTCTGTACACTAAGGACAAGCAGGGCTCTATACACTGAGGACAAGCAGGGATCTGTACACTGAGGACAAGCAGGGCTCTGTACACTAAGGACAAGCAGGGCTCTGTGCACTGAGGACAAGCAGGGCTCTGTACACTGAGGACAAGCAGGGCTCTGTACACTGAGGACAAGCAGGGCTTTGTACACTAAGGACAAGAAGGGTTCTGTACACTGAGGACAAGCAGAGCTCTGTGCACTGAAGACAAGCAGGGCTCTGTACACTAAGGACAAGCAGGGCTCTGTACACTGAGGACAAGCAGGGCTCTGTTCACTGAGGACAAGCAGGGTTCTGTACACTGAGGACAAGCAGGGTTCTGTACACTGAGGACAAGCAGGGCTCTGTACACTAAGGACAAGCAGGGCTCTGTGCACTGAGGACAAGCAGGGCTCTGTGCACTGAGGACAATCAGGGCTCTGTACACTGAGGACAAGCAGGGCTCTGTACACTGAGGACAAGCAGGGCTCTGTACACTGAGGACAAGCAGGGCTCTGTACACTGAGGACAAGCAGGGCCCTGTACACTGCGGACAAGCAGGGCTCTGTACACTGAGGACAAGAAGGGCACTGTACACTGAGGACAAGCAGGGTTCTGTACACTGAGGACAAGGAGAGTTCTGTGCACTGAGGACAAGCAGGGCTCTGTGCACTGAGGACAAGCAAGGTTATGTGCACTGAGGACAAGCAGGGCTCTGTACACTGAAGACAAGCAGGGCTCTGTGCACTGAGGACAAGCAGGGCTCTGTGCACTGAGGACAAGCAGGGCTCTGTGCACTAAGGACAAGCAGGGATCTGTACACTGAGGACAAGCAGGGCTCTGTGCACTGAGGAAAAGCAGGGTTCTGTGCAGTAAGGATAAGCTGGGCTCTGTGCACTGAGGACAAGCAGGTCTCTGTGCACTGAGGACAAGCAGGGCTCTCTCTGTACACTGAGGACAAGCAGGGCTCTGTACACTGAAGACAAGCAGGGCTCTGTACAGCAGGATGATTGACAAGCCAGGAACCTGCACGGAGACACACAGGCAATAGCTGCAGGGACAGCATTTTTCCACCTAAAAATATAATTTTTTTAACCAATGTATATTACAAATATACATATAATGGTATTATCTACATCAGTGGTTCTCAAAATTTTTCACAACTGTACACCCAAAGGGGGCAAGTATGTCTGCAGGTAACCCTCGCACGTAAGTTTGCGCTGAACTTACGCACGAGGGGTACCTGTGGACAAAATGAGTCCTAAAATAACTTATTTTCATATAGGCACAAATGGATCAGAGGTAGGGGGGAATAATAGCACAAGGGGATTAAGATGGAGGGGGGATGAACCATGCCTGTCCATGTAATCCCCTTGTGCCATTACCCCCCCCCCTTCCTCTGATCCCCTTTCGCAATTACCCCCCCTCCATCTTAATCCCCCTGTGCCATTATTCCCACCTCCCTCTGATCCCCTGATATATATATATTTCAGCAAAAAGATAGTCTGGCACAGAGCTGTTGTTTGCAGTTAAGAACTCTGAACTTTATTTCAGTATAAGGCAGTACACAGGATAATCTGACGCGTTTCGCACCGAGGTGCTTAGTCGTAGATGTCCGACTTAGTTCTACGATTAAGCACCTCGGTGCAAAGGGTCAGATTATCCTGTGTACTGCGTTATACTGAAATAAAGTTGAGAGTTCTTAACTGCAAATAACAGTTCTGTGCCGGACTATCTTTTTGCTGAAATTTGTGAGAGCCGGAAGCGGTACCGGTGTGAGCAGCTGCGGGTGGGGTGAGCGATGATCCATTGTTGTATATATATATATATATAAATATATATATATATATATATATATATATATATATATATATATATATATTTTTTTTTTTTTTTTAACATCCTTCCCATACACTTAGTTTTTACACTTTATGTTTAACATTACCCGGCCTGTATATCTCTGTATATCCCGTTCGGCGGGGTCACACTGACAGGTGACCTTCTCTTGCGCTGTGTGGCACCTCCGCGCAACGTCAGGGACGTCACAGGTCAGGCCCGGCAACCACGCAGCTCACGTAAAGTAGCTGCCGCCAAAGCTCCGGCTGTGGCGCAATACAGTGAGCTGCCACGGCCATTCCCCGCTCTGTGCTGACATATATTGGTGCAATGCATGCCCGGTATTTGTCAGCGCATTGCCGTACCACCACACAACCCATGGCGTACCTCTAGGTGAATGCGTACCACGAGTTGAGAACCCCTGATCAATATTATAAAGAAAAAAACAAACGACAGATACACTGTAAGATTTTCTTTAGTTTTTTTATTCTTATACTGCAGTTTTCTTCATCGTTCCTTTGGTAAAGTTCTTTTTCTGCTTAGTTTTTAGTTCTGAAGTCCACAAGTTTTGATGACAGTGAAATATGTAGACGTAGCAGGTCTTTGCAGTTTTCATTTATAGCTGTCCAAAAGATTTATAGAATGGCAGGATGGTGAAAGCACCATGTTATTTACATCGCAATGAATTATAACACATCAATATTTGTTTGTTACACGTTAGTTATGTACACATATTACATTTTGATTTAATATCAAAAGGGTTCGGTTTCTAGAGAACTGAACATTGACTTGTCAGACACCCGAGGAAGCGTCAGTGATTAACAAGAAGTCTGCACATTGTCTATTTTGTGCTGAAACAACGGATAAGATGATTTTCTAAACAATGTTGTTTAATTCTTAGGCTGAATTACAACAATGAGAAGATGAAATAGAGCCCCCACCATTTGAGACACCCTAAAAACATATCAGGAAATTACATAAAGGAATTACAATCCAAAAATAACCAACTGGATGTTTCAGATCCCCAATGGCCACCCCAAATCTCTCACACCCCCACCCCATACTTATCAGCTGCTGAAGTTGAGTTGTTCTTTTCTGTCTGACCACAGTGCTCTCTGCTGAAACCTCTGTCTGTCTCAGGAACTGTCCAGAGAGGTTCGCTATGGAGATTTACTCCTACTTGTGACAGACAGAGATGTCAGTACTGATAAGTACTGGAAGGATTAAGATTTTTTAATAGAAGTTATTTAAAAATCTGTTTAACTTTCTAGAGCCAGTTGATATGAAAAAAAAAATCACTATAATACCCCTTTAACTCCTTAACGACGCAGGACTTATAGTTACGTCCTCCGCCGGCTCCCGTGATATGCCGCGGGGCCATGCAGTGTCCCCGCGGCATATCGGGTCGGTCCCGGCAGCTATCAATGGCCGGGACCCGCGGCTAATACAGGACATCACCGATTGCGGTGATGCCTTGTATTAACCCTTCAGACGCGGCGATCAAAGCTGACCGCCGCGTCTGAAGTGAAAGTGAAACAATCCTGGCTGCTCAGTTGGGCTGTTCGGGACCGCTGGGGTGAAATCGCGGCATCCCGAACAGCTTACAGGACACCAGGAGGGCCCTTACCTGACTCTTCGGTGTCTGATCGACGAATGACTGCTCCGTGCCTGAGATCCAGGCAGGAGCAGTCAAGCGCCAATAACACTGATCACAGGCGTGTTAATACACGCCAGTGATCAGCATGAGAGATCAGTGTGTGCAGTGTTATTGGTCCCTATGGGACCTATAACACTGCAAAAAAAAAAGTAAAGAAAAAGTGTTAATAAAGGTCATTTAACCCCTTCCTAATAAAATTTTGAATCCCCCCCCTTTTCCCATAAAACAAATAAAACAGTGTAAATAAAAAATAAAAATAAACATATGTGGTATGGCATTGAACACAGACTTTTCCTGGCCCGTTTTTCTGATTGCTGGAAGTCAGACACTCCCCTGTCAAAACTTTTGACATGTCTCTAGGACAATGCCCATTTATAGGAGTACTCCGCCCCTAGACATCTTCTCCCCTATTCAAAGGATTGGGTATAAGATGTCTGATCGTGGGGGTGCTGCAGCTAGGGACCCCCACTATTTCCATGCTGCACCCAGTGTTCGTTTAGAGCGTTGGGTACAGTGCCGGAGGCTCATGACATCACGCCGACACCTCACTTGTGATGTCAAGGCCACGCCCCCTCAATGCAAGTCTATGGGAGGGTGCATGATGGCCATCACGCCCCCTCCCATAGACTTGCATTGAGGGGGCTGTGAAGTGACGTCACGAGCCTCCTCCCCGTATCACCAGTCGTCCGGCATGGAGCGCAGATGTCTGGGGTGCTGCAGCCGAGAACACGGGGGTCCCTAGGGGTGGAGTACCTATTTAAGTCCTATTAGGACATTTGGATTACCAAGAAAAGGCATCTACTGTTTGGGATCCCACTTCTTTCAGGTAGACTCCAGCCATCAATCCCATGTAATTCTACATTTCTCTGTTTGACGAGCATATTGATAGCTGTACCCCTGTAGATCAGCTGATCATGATGGCAGCTCTTACTGTCTGTGATCAGATTGCCCCTTTAAAAATAAGACACTGAGAACGTCCTCCTGCTTTCCTGCTTTGTGTGTCCTCTCTGGAGTTTTCACTGGTCAATTGCCATATGTACTAAGCTGAAATCCAGCAAATTGGAAACAGTTCTTCCTGAAGCTCAACTTCCATTCATAAACATAACCATCGAAAGGTAATAAAATACAATCCCTTAAAAACAATTATTTTCTATTGTGGAAGTTCTACTGTTTCTCCTCGGTAAGAATATCTAATGAAGTAATGCTATCTCTCTGCTTATTTCTTTCTATTTTTCCTCAGTTACATATCTGGCTTTGTGGTCACATAAATTTTGCAGAGAAATTTCACTTCAGGCACGATCCCTTTAATGCCACAAATTACTTGATCTCTGTTGAGGGACTGAATGTTGAGTAAAGGCCTTATTGAATTTCAAGGCTTCAGTGGCATATTACTCTATGACATCAGCATTTCTAATATTTGTCTCTGGAAGACGGAAAATGAAACAGAGGGTCTAGTTTATCTGAAATCCTTGTACTTTATCTGACAAGCATTTTGAAAGATCAATTATATAAATGTGTTGCTAATTTACAGATAAGGCACAATCCATAAGTAAGTCTGTCCACCATTAGAAGATATTGGCTATAACAACGGGGGCATAGGCAAGACCTTGTGATGTCACATGATGTTATTGCAGCCAATTATAGACAGACCTGTAGCTCCTGGAATCTTCTAGAAGGGGAGAATAAGCTTTCTCCAGGTTATCCTTTCTCTAATGAGAAGAAGAAAGAATGAAGCCTAGTGAAGCAGTGAAGAGATAATGCTCTCCTAAAGCTCTACAATAAACCCTCAAAATAAGCATAGAGAACATTATAGAACAGTAGTGAGTGGTGTAAGCTGTGAATCCAGCACCAGTGTAAGGTATAACACTCACTACAAGCTGCTGGTGCTTCTCCCTGTGTCTATTTTGAGTGACCCTCCCCCCTCTCTTCTCCATATACTTGTATAGGTTGCTGTAACCTGATACCCCAGTGAGCTGGGTACTTTTTTCCTCCATGATTTTATCATATACTATGGCTTTTAATATAGCCCAGTAAAAAAACATGTTTGTGGTCTCCAAAATTAGTTAATAATGAAATTCGGAGGAAGGGATGAGAAAAAAGTCGCCTGATAAATGAAAAAAGGTATAACGTTTATTAGATTGGCTTGTATTGATTAACTCAAGTTTACGAAGCCTATTTAAATTACAGTAAGATATACAACATTAGGTTAAAGGAGTACTCTGTCAAAAATTAACTTATCCCCTATCCACAGTATAGGGAATATGTAGCTGATCATGTCATCTACCGGTAGACTGCACATCCTTCATTCATTTCTACGGGAGTGCCGATGATACCCGAGTGTTATACTTGGGTCTTTTTGCCGCTCCCATTGGAATGAATGGAGTATGTGCAACTGCAGCACGCGCTCCTCACTGAGTGACAAATCCCGTCCAGGTGATCCCAGTGGGCCCCAGCGGTCTGACCCCCATGATCAGCTACCTATCCCCTATCCTGTTATTTTTTGCTGGAGATCTCCTTTAATTGTGAATATTCCCTATATCATCCATACAGTACATATATGAATGTATGTAAATTTATTTCTAAATTTTCATTCTTATGCATCATTTTGGGCATCTTAAGTATTTACACTTGTTACAAGTAATTAAGGTCAATTGGATCTTATTGTAAATCGCTTCTTTATAGTAAGTACTTTTAAAATGTCCCAGGAGGAACCCCTCCTGTTGTTAATTAGCAGAGCTCGTATGTATTCAGGGTCCGTATGATGACCCGTAAACGCTTTACCATGGCGCATGTTTACATCCTCATTATCCCATCATATTCATGGGGAAACCAGAATTCTCAGGAGCAGCACATTATAACAACAACATTAACATACTTAATTATTAGATAGTTGTTATTTGCTTTTATTTAATTTGAACAAAACTGGATATTAAAATAAGCAATATAAACAATGGAACAAAGGGTATAATCTGCTGCAGGCCATCATGCATACAACCCTACACAGAAATATAGCAACACTTAGAATGGCTTCCCCTGAGTGTGCCACCAAATGTACTGTGTCAATATTTAAGTTGAAATGGTTAGCTGAGTATAATTTTCATATTTTGCTGGGTATGCTAATAAATAAATAAAAAATAAATAAAAACAAGGCATACTCACCTACCTGGCGGTTCCCCACAGCTACCGGTCTCCCACTCATCACTTTTCTATTTCAGAACTTGTCTCATCAGTGACAACTCGTTCAGCTAAGCAGAATATATAATAATGCAGAGAATACATAGAAGACGGCACTCACCATCCAGATGGCAGCTTAATTCAAGAAAGCAATGCATAACAGGTGCAGGCGGGTATGGCACATATGGCAGGAGCAAACCGAGCCAAACTGTTTTGTGTGAGTAACGCACTTCCTCTAGCCTATATTCTGCTGCCATCTCTAAGGTGAGTGCCCTTTTCTATGTCTTCTCTGCATTTTAAGGCCCATTTCACACTGCTGTTGCTTCCCGTCGAGAACGGCCATTTATTTATTTTTGTTGACTTTAATGGCTGTTCTCGTGACAGGGAGCAATGGGCAACAATGGGTCCCGGCGGCTCCCATTTACTATTATGGGGGCCACTGGGAGATGTTATTTTTTGACGGGAATAGCGGAAGAAAAAGACGGCACAAGCAGTAATTTTTCTCCCGCTATTTCCCCGGGCTCCCCCGATGGCCGCCACACTGCTGTGTGCTAACGGCAGTGTGAAAGAAGCCTTATATATTCCGCTTGTCTGGACTGTGCACCTCCTGCACCAGCTACTACGGGCCGCATACATGTCGGTTCCCCCTACTCTGTGCCAGTCATTCTGCTAAGCACTGACTATAGCTGGATACTGCTGCTACATATAACACAATCCAAAAGCAATGCAATCAGTGTTGAATTGAGGTACCCCAAGTCCCTATGTTCCTTTGTTCATTCGACATTCCAGCACATTATCACAGGATAGATCACAAATGTCCCCTAGATGTGGATCCAACCTTCAGGACCCATATCTACCTGAGTTTGAAGACTCCGTGTCCCCCTTCAGTCTGTTTATGGCTACCGGAGGTGGTCTCTCAATCTTTCAACCCTACATTGCTTACGTATGCCGTTGTCTCTGACTGACAGTACTGACCAACAGCTTTAGTTCCAAATTAATAGGACAGGTATAAAAGTAATGGCAAACAGGTAACCAGGAAGATTGAGGCTGAGTGAACAGGATACGGAAGCCAGGACACTATACAGATCAGTATACACAGGTGCAGGATCTCAAAAGATTAAACACAAAAACATCCAGGCATAGGGGCAAAGCAAAAGGCAACAATTCAGGACCTATACCATCTGTGGATAGGGGATGAGTTAATTTTGACTAGAGTGCTCCCTCTACCCACTTATGAGTCCTATGACAGGCTGAACTCCAGCACCAGCAGCCTAAAAAGATGATCGGGTGCAGTGATCAAATGCCGCACCCTCAGCCAAAGGATTCATGGGAAATGTAGGCAGCATTAGTAAATCATATCAGTAATTAATTTGCCTTATCCCATGCATGCCACAGCAGCCAAATTAGGTAAGCACAAGGCATACCTAAAAGCATCTGTATTATTCTCTCATAATAGCCTGTGCTCCAATATTAAAGCAAAAATCAATCAATAAATGAATGAATAAATATTCCTGTATTGCTTATTTAAGGCCAAAATCAGCCTGGCCTTGAAAGGATTAAAAAGAGGCTAAATAATCAAAAACTCTTACCAGCTCTGAGCTGATCACTAAGATCAGCCGATCCATAGAAGAAGATAAACAAACCTATAGACAAGTGTTTCTAATCCAGTGCACAACCAGCTGGAGGCACACTGGTTGAGAAACACTGCTATAGACTGAAAAAAATATAGCAGAATAATCCCTGCCATCTATAGCTGATAAACATACAGTATATTTTGTGTTTAAACCTATTTACTTAATAGTCAATTCATGAGTAAATGTCACCAGCAGACAAATTGATGTTTTTTAAATGTATATTATATATGTGTATAATATATTATATAAGACGGCAAAGTTCTGCAAGTCAGTGCACAGCTGAGGCCTCCACCGGCTGTCACACCGGACTGATACCTCATCAATTTTGGATTGTTTAGTGTTCGTTGGCTGATCCCAGGAGAGAAGAGGCATACACTGCATAGAGTAAAAAGGATATAAGCTCCTATTGCCTTCTGGGCTAGGTCAGAATAGTCCAATAATTCTGCAGATTGCAAAGTAACTAACCAGGGCTGAATAGGATCCCTTTCATATATTATCTGTGTGAATTTTTCATGACTGCATCTTCTGGGGTGACTGAAGTGGAGTCGAGTAAACGAAGGTGGGAGGTAAAAAATACATAATAATAATAATAATAATAATAATAATTATTATTATTATTATTATTATTATTACAAATAATAATAATAATTATTATTTTTGTTGTTTTTTTTTATTATTATTATTATTATTGTTGTTGTTTTTGTTATTTTTATTATTAATAATGACATCTAATAAAAAAATTAATGAAAATGGTATTAATAATAAGCATAGCATTGACAACTTATAACATTAATAACTGATAATAATTATGTTCATTAAAGAGTACCTGTCACCAAAAACACTTTTCTAAACTAAATAAAAAAGGCAAACCTACACCTCAAGGACAGTGATAATGAATAATTATTTAAATTCAATAGACTTGCTTAATAATTATTGGCTGAGACGTGGCTTCAAATATCAATTGAATAAAATTTATTAAAAAATAAAAAATATATAGAAATGTACTGTATTTATCGGGATATACCACACCTATAACACGCACCCTCATTTTTGCAAGTTATTTGGGTAAAAAAAGTTTTATCCTTGGTAAAATGAGGGTGTGTGCATGTGTATACCCTGATAGACTGTTTCTGACCCCGCAGAAGTGTGGCTTTTGTGGGTTCAGAGACCGCCGTCGCTGCCCGCTTCTCTCCCCCCATGCCTTTCCTGGGGTCTAGAGTCCTGCTGCCGCCGCTTCTCTCCCCCTGGCTATCCAGAGACTGCTGCCGCTGCTGCCCCATTACCTCCCCCATCCCCGGTTTTATAATTACCTGTTCCCGGGGTCTGCTTCTGGTTCCGGAGGTGTCCTTAGCTGTCACTGTGCGCCGGGCCACTGATGGTGACGTTGCGTTGAAGACGTCACTCCGTCGATCGCCGGAGCCAGAAGCAGCGTGGACCTCGGGAACAGGTTATTATAAAAAAACTCTGGACCCCAGGATAGGCAGGGGCAGAGAAGTGGGCAGCGAAGGCAGGTCTCTGGACCTGCAAAAGCCACTGCAGTTCCTTTATTTAAAGCGCCCGCTTTAAATCATTGAACTGCAGCGGCTTATCGGCGTATAACACACAGATAGACTTTAGGCTAAAAATTTTAGCCTAAAAAATGCGTGTTATATGCCGATAAATATGGTGTATATATATATATATATATATAATATATAAATTCCCCTCACAGGGCCCTTGTGGGAGGAATAATCACGTAGATATAGCATAAAACATGATAGAAATATGTGCAATAATATAAAATAATGTGAGATAGCAGACTGCCAAATAATCCGGCAATGTGACTGATACTCCGTCAATCTTGATTATCTAATAGTCCGGTAACTGATTGTCCAGCAATGTAAATAATGGTGGAGTAATAGTAGAATTACGTATCCAAACAGTACTGTACAATTAGCCACTGGTGGAAAAAAACATATTACATTATATTACCAACATCATTGTGGGTGCCGTTTTCTATAGGCTGACCTGTGTGCGCTTGCAAGCACCGAACACGGCTGGTCTAGACTGCGTTGGAGCCGGTAATCGCCGTGCGGTGTCTCCAAGGGTCTGTGTGAGCATACTGTAGGTAATTCCTCGGGGTGGTGGTGGCGTCTGACATCAGCAGAAGATGGATGATGGAAGCACAGGAGCGGCAAGTAAGTTGGCCACAGGAGCGGTGTATGAGTCAGGTGACAGCTGGCGGATCACAATTGTAGCAGATGGATCCTAATGGGTGCAATGGATCTCTGAACCAAAAGACGCTGGAGCCGGTATTGGACAGCTGGTAGCTTAATTAAAGTCCATAGTATTGTCACACTGCGTTCTTGCGGGACATGGCTACACGTGTTTCGGGGTGCTCTAAACAACGTATTTGACCCCTTCCTCAGACAGCTATTGTATCTCAAAAAACTCTGTATCTTACCATTCTTCTTGCTCACATAGTTCAATCTCCCAGCAGGAGAAAGTCTCAGATCGCTATTGAACATATAGGGTAATTATATTGTACATTTTGACAAAACATTAACCTTTCTTTTTTACGTTATGCGCTCCGGCCACACACGCTGGCTGTGAGCGCATGGTCCCCTTACCTTCTGCTGTCGAGGGGGCTGGGACTCGCATCACGGGACGCGCCCGCATGCAAGCCCCAGTCCATCACTCTCCGGGTGTTTCTCCTGCCTCTGCCTCTCTTCTCTGGCGCGCATGTCCCCGTCCCCTAGGGCACGCGCGTGCCAGAGCTTTAAGATTTAAAGGGCCAGTACGCTCATTAGTGTAATCTACCTATGGCTCATTTACAAATTCCTCCACCCTCCTCAGTTCCCTGCCAGATCTTTATTGCCTTGTGCCTTTGAGAAAGCGTTCCTCAGTATTGCCTTGCCGTGTATCAGATCTCTTGTCATTGTGACTTGACCTTGCTCCTCTGCCACCTGCCTACTGAACTCCTGCTTCGCTTTGACTACACTGCTGTGCTGCCTGCCCTGACCTTCTGCTATCCAGACTACGAGTTGCCTTATCCCACCTGTGCCTTGCATCTTCTCAGCTGCCTGTGTGGTCAAACCGTGCCAGGGGTAGCGACCTGGGTGCCGTCTGCCGCAGCAATTCCATCCTGCTTTGTGGTGGGCTCTGGTGAAAACCAGTGGCACTTTAGACTCCGCTCCCTGGTACTGTCCGAATCATCTACCACACAGGTCCAGCAGATCCATGTCCACCGGGGTTCCTGTCTTCAGAAACATGAGTGTTGCAGTAAGATCCGGCCATGGATCCCGCTGAGGTATCCCTGCCTGAAGTCGCAGATCTTCCCTCCTTTGTGGTACATCAGTCGCAGCAGTTGGCCCGACAGGCGCAGCAATTTTCTCAACTTTCAGCCATGATGCAACAGCTTTTGGCCTTGCAACAGCAACAGGTACCACAATCTGGCCCACTCCCACCTCCAGCTCCTGCAGTGTCTTCTGGCTCCCAGCTGCGCCTCCCTTTGCCTTCCAAGTATGGTGGGGATTCCAAGTCGTGCAGAGGCTTTGTTACACAGTGCTCCACTCATGTTTCCGATGGAACGTAGTAAGGTGGCCTTTGTCATTAGTCTACTGTGCGGAAAAGCCCTGGCTTGGACTACACCCCTTTGGGACCGTGGGGATCCAGTATCCTCCAATTTGTTGGCATTCTTGGCAGAATTTCGCAGTGTCTTTGAGGAACCCGCAGGTGCCTCTTCAGCTGAGACGGCGTTGCTGAACCTCTGTCAAGGGAATTCTACCATTGGTGACTACGTGGTTCAATTCCGCATTCTAGCCTCTGAACTTTCCTGGAATGATGAGGCCTTGTGTGCCACATTTAAAAAAGGACTGTCAAGCAGGATAAAAGATACCCTTGCAGCACGTGATCCTCCATCTTCTTTGACAGAACTTATCCACTTGGCCACGCATATTGATGTGCATTTTGCCGAGAGACAGGAGAAATTGTGCTTGGAGAGGGAACCTGCCCCCCTGACACCCATGTTTCAATATCCACCTCTTTCTTGCGCCTCTTGCCGAAGAGGTTATACAAGATCATTCTCGTCTTATGCAACAGGCGAGGTCACGACGACACAATGAGAATTTGTGTTTGTATTGTGTTAGCCCGGAGCACTTTCTCAAGGACTGTACAGTTCGCCCGCACCTAGGGTACATGGGAGAGGCGTCCCTGGGTGTGAATACTACCTCTCCACGCTTAACTATTCATATACAAGTCTTCCCTGCAGCCAAGTCTTCCTTCAGCGCTACAGCATTTTTGGATTCCGAATCTGCAGGTGACTTTATTGATGCGGCTTTAGTCCACAAGTATCATCTTCCCCTAACTCGGCTTGCCAATCCCTTGTTCATCTCCTCTGTTAATGGACAAAATCTGGACTGTAAGGTTCACTTCTGTACTGAATCTCTCATTATGCAAGTAGGAGTATCGCATAAAGAAAAGATTGAATTCTATGTTCTGCCACAATGTACTCCTGAGATTCTTCTTGGCCTTCCTTGGCTGCAATGCCATTCCCCACAACTGGATTGGAGAACTGGAGAAATAATTCGCTGGGGACAATCCTGTCAAAATTTTTGCCTCCAACCTGTTCTGCGTAAAGTTGTTTCTTGCCTTCCTCCTTTACCTGGCCTGCCGCCACCTTACCAAGATTTCCTGGATGTCTTCTGCAAGAAACAGGCTGAGTCTCTTACGACTGCCCTATTGATCTCCTGCCTGCTACCACTCCTCCTCGTGGGAGGATATACCCTCTATCATTTCCTTAGACCAAAGCCATGGCTGAGTATATCCAGGAGAATCTACAAAAGGGATTTATCCATAAGTCCTCTTCTCCTGCTGGAGCAGGTTTTTTCTTTGTAGGGAAGAAGGATGGCTCACTCCGTCCATGCATTGACTACAGGGGACTTAACAAATTCATGGTAAAGAACCGTTACCCTCTACCTCTTATCTCAGAACTTTTTGACCGTTTACGTGGTGCCAAGGTCTTCTCTAAGCTGGACTTACGCGATGCGTATAACCCCATTCGTATCCGCAAGAGAGATGAATGGAAAACGGCCTTCAATACTCGTGACGGACATTTTGAGTATCTTGTAATGACTTTTGGTCTCTGCAATGCTTCAGTCATTTTTCAATTGTTCGTCAATGATATCTTCCGTGATCTTCTCTGCACCTGTGTTGTCGTATACCTAGATAACATCCTGATCTTCTCTTCCAACCTAGAGGAGCATCGTACTCATTTTCGTCTGGTTCCTCAGCAACTTCGGAAGAATCATCTATATGCCAAACTGGAGAAATGACTGTTCGAGAAATCTAGTCTTCCATTTCTTGGCTACATTGTCTCTCATCAGGGCCTGCAGATGGATCCAGATAAGTTGTCTGCAGTATTGGATTGGCCTCATCCGTTGGGCCTACGTGCTATTCAATGCTTTCTGGGATTCGCTAACTATTATCGTCAGTTCATGCCACATTTTTCATCCTTGGTTGCTCCTATTGTGGCTCTCACTAAAAAAGGCATCTAATACTAAATCTTGGCCTCAAGAGGCTGAATAGGCCAATTCCAGAGACTCCCTGGTCCCATATCGCCATGTATTTCATCACCGATTTGCCGCCTTCTCATAATAACACTGTCATTTGGGTCGTTGTTTTCCAAGATGGCTCATTTCATTCCTCTACCAGGTCTTCCTTCTGCCCTGCAGCTGGCAAAGTACTTCTTGTTGCATGTCTTTCTTTACATGGTCTTCCTCAGCATATCGTTTTGGATCGAGGGGTGCAGTTTGTCTCTAAGTTCTGGCGAGCCCTTTGTAACCGTCTGGACATCAATCTGGACTAGACATGTGCAGAACCAAAAGATTTTTTTTGTTTTGTTCGTTTTCTTCTTTTTAAAATTTTCGGTTCTGTGAATATTCGGAATGCTGTGCATTCGTCATATTCGATTTTCGGATGCATCCGCAAATTTTTTTTTTTTCGGATGCATTCGTTTAAAAATGGATGCATTCGTTAAAAACAACGAATGCATTCGTTAATTCAGATTTTTGGTTCTGCACATGTCTAGTGATCCCTCAACATACGATGGTAATTCGTATGTTGAGGGATTCGTGCAATGTAAAAAAGTAAAGTCCTACTCACCTGTCCCCGCTGCTCCCGATGGCGTCCCCGGGCCTCCACTGGGCTCTCCTAGTCCTCTTCGGTACTCCGCTGGGCTCTGCTGGGCTCTCCTGGTCTTCTCTGGTCCTCCGTTGTCTGCCGCAAGGCCTTACTGGGCCTCCGTAGCGATGCCATCATGTCGCTGCCGCACGCCGTTCCTATTGGATGACGGGACGGCGTGCGCGATGGCGTTATGATGACGTCAGAGGGAGACCTGTATGAAGGCCCTGGACCAGCCCAGCACCCACCGGAGGAAGGCCCAGAGCAGCGCAGAAAAGTGAGTGAACCTGCCCGGGTTGCTTCAACTGCTATCCGGCAGCAACTTAACCCCTTAAGGACCAAGGACGTACTGGTACGTCCTTGGTCCTGCTCCGGTGATATATAAGTCCTATCAATGCAAAAATGGTACCGTTGAAAACTTCAGATCACAGCGCAAAAAAATGAGCCATCATACCGCACCATACACGGAAAAATAAAAAAGTAATAGGGGTCAGAATATGACAATTTTAAACGTATTAATTTTCCTGCATGTAGTTATGATTTTTTCCAGAAGTACGACAAAATCAAACCTTTATACGTAGGGTATCATTTTAATCGTATTTTACCGAAAAATGTACTACGTAGAAACGGAAGCCCCCAAAAGTTACAAAACAGCGTTTTTTTTTCAAATTTTGTCGCACAATGATTTTTTTTTTCTGTTTCACCGTAGATTTTTGGGCAAAATGACTGACGTCATTACAAAGTAGAATTGGTGGCGCAAAAAATAAGCAATCAGATGGATTTTTAGGTGCAAAATTGAAAGAGTTATGTTTTTTAAAGGCAAGGAGCAAAAAACGAAAACGCAAAAACGGAAAAACCCCCGGTCCTTAAGGGGTTAAGCATTATGCGCTGCCGGATAGCAGTTGATGCATGGCCCCTACATTCGGTATACTGATAACGAATGCATTCGTTGTTCGTTAACATGCATATTCGTTATGCGTTAGTCAACGAAAGCATTCGTTAACTGTATATTCGTATTCGTATGTTTTTTCAGGATTCTTTAAAAAAAAATGTGTGCATTCTTTTCGTAACGGACATCCGAAAACGGGAAAATTTGTTTCGTTCCGTGTTCATTACGAAACGAATTGCACATGTCTAATCTGGACTTCTCCTCGGCCTACCACCCTCAGTCCAATGGTCAGGTGGAGAGGGTTAATAAACTCCTTGAGACTTATCTTCAGCATTTTGGTTCAGCTCGCCAATATTATTGGGTCGACCTTCTCCCCTGGGCTGAATTCTTATATAATCATAAGGATTCCAAGTCCACAAGGTTGTCCCCCTTTTTTGTTTTCTAAGGACTCCATCTCTGTTCTCCTCTTCCTCTCCCAGTGTCCTCCGGTGTGCCAGCTGTTGATGAGCTGGTCCGTGACTGCTCCATCATCTGGCAACAGACCCGAAAGTCGTTGTCCCAGGCTTCTTTATGCATGAAGGCGCAAGCGGATAGAGGTAAAAGACCTCTACCGTCTTTCTCTCCTGGTAACATGGTGTGGCTTTCATCCAGGTACATCCGCTTCAAGATCCCCTGTTACAAGCTCGATCACCTCTACCTTGTTCCCTTCCAGATTCTACAAAAAATCAACCCTGTCTCCTACAAATTCCATCTACCTGCTACGTTACGTATTCACAATTCTTTCCACGTCTCTCTCCTCAAGCCTCTTGTCATAAGCCGGTTCTCTCAGAAGAATCTTGTCCCCACACCTGTCTCCGGCTCATCTGAAGTCTACAAAGTTAAACAGATTCTTGCTGCAAAAACTGTGAGAGGTAAATAATTTTTTTGGTTGACTGGGAGGAGAGATCTTGGGAGCCTGAGGAGAATATCCTGGACCGTTTCCTTTTCAGGAGTTTTCTCTCTCATAAAAGGAGGGGGGACCATAAGGGGGGGGGGGTACTGTTACGTTATGCGCTCCGGCCACACAAGCTGGCTGTGAGCACATGGTCCCCTTACCTTCTGCTGCTGACGGGGCTGGGATTCACATCGCGGGATGCGCCCACATGCGCAGTGTTTCTCCTGCCTCTGCCTCTCTGCTCCGGCGTGCATGTCCCCATCCCCTAGGGCATGTGCGATGGAGCTTTATGATTTAAAGGGCCAGTACGCTCATTAGTGTAATCCACCTGTGGCTCATTTATAAATTCATCCACCCTCCTCAGTTCCCTGTCGGATCTTTGTTGCCTTGTGCCTTTGAGAAAGCGTTCCTCTGTAATGCTCATTCATTTCTTGAACAACTACCCTCATCATTGCATTGTCATGTATACTTAGTACTGTTATTTAGTATGTCATCATTCATCTCTTGAACAACTACCCCCATCATTGCATTGTCGTGTATACTTATTATTTGGTATGTGTTTCTATTTTTTTTTATCACAACTCATTTCTCCTGAGTGATCCCAAACTGTTTATTTCTTCTAAACTTTATTTTCCAAATGCTATTGCTCCCCCACCCCTTTTCATACCTGATTGCAATCCTCTGGCAATTTGCTGGCTCAGCCTGGTACTATATATTTGAGCCAATAGGTCTGTTGACCTTCGGTCTGGAGCCATCTAATACTGTCATCTAAAGTGCTCTTAAGTTTGATATCAAGAATTATACCAGAATTAAACCAGAAGGGAACAAAAGGTAACTATTTCAACATTATAACTACAAAAATAAGTCACTCTTTTTCAGGAAAAAAAACAAATACCAAACATGCACACACTTATTATTTACATCATTGCAATACATTTTCTCTTCTATCCCCTACCAATTTCTCCAGTGGACTCTATATACATCTGTCAATGTCTCCTTCCCTCACCTATGTATTGCTCGCATGCACTGCTCACCATCATAAACCACCCAAAGTCACCTCATTCCATGGTACAGCACAGAAGTCGCTCCATCACTTCACCCAGCCATCTGCTCTCCCTCTTCTTTCTTCTGCTTTTAGCTGCTGGGGACATTGCTCCTAACCCTTGCCCACCTTTCACTAATATTTGCTCTACACTACCTGCCTCTTGCGGAACCACTACAAACTTTAACTGCGCTCTCCTAAACTCTCGATCTGTGTGCAATAAGCTCACCCAGATTCATGACTTATTTCTCACTAATTCTCTGGCTGGCTCTCACAAAAACATGGATACAACCTTCTGACACTGCTTCTCTCGCTGCTTTATCTTATGGTGACCTTCACTTTTCCCATACCCCTAGATCTGACACCAGGCATGGTGGAGGAGTTGGGGTGCTTCTAGCACCACAATGCACTTTTCAAGTCATCCCCCCACTACCCTCACTCACGTTTCCCTCTTTCGAGGTTCACACCCTCAAGCTCTTCCGCCCATTGTCTCTCAGAGTGGCGGTCATCTATCTTCCTCCTGGTTCTCCCCAAATGTTCCTGGATCATTTTGCCACCTTGCTCCCTCACTTTCTTTCCTCAGAAAGACCTACACTCATCATGGGTGATTTTAATATCCCCATTGATACCCCAATCTCCTCTTCTGCCTCTCGACTTCTGTCTCTAACCTCCTCCTTTGCCCTTTCATAGCTTACTGACTCTCCCACACACAAGAATGGGAATACACTGGACTTGATCTTCTCTAGACTTTGCTCTGTCTCTAAATTCACTAATTCTCCTTTTGAGCTCTCTGACCACAACCTTCTCTCTTTCTCTATCAGTAACTCCTATCCTCTTCCGGACACTCCAACCTTGTACACTTACAGAAACCTGCGTGCCATAAACACTAGTCAATTTATAGACATTCTACAATCTTCACTATCACCAATCTCTTCTCTCTCCTGCCCTAATCTAGCAGCCAAACATTACCATGACACCCTAAAGTCTACCTTGGATCAAATGGCACCCTCTAAAACACGAACCTCTTGACACAGACGGCAGCAACCTTGGCACATGCTAACAACCCGCTTTCTCAGGCGATGCTCTAGGTGTGCTGAACGTCTGTGGAGGAAAACTAAGACTTCTTCAGACTATCTGCACTATAAATTCATGCTTAAATCCTATCACTCCGCTCTTCATCTCGCCAAACAAACATATTTTACCTCCCTCATCTTCTCTCTGTCTAACAACCCAAAACGCCTTTTTGACACGTTCAACTCTCTCCTTCGGCCTAAAGTACAGACCCCAATCACTGATCTCTGTGCTGAAGACCTGGCCAATTACTTCAAAACTAAAATCGATGACATTCGTGATGAAATCCTCTCCCAGTCCCCCAAAAGTTCTGATCCAATTCCCAGCCACGTCTCCTCTTCATCACTCTCAGTTTTTGAGCCTGTAACGGAGGATCAGGTTTCCAGGTTCCTCTCCTCCGCCCGCCCCACTACCTGCTCTAGTGACCCCATGCCTTCACGCCTCATCCAGTCTCTCTCTCCTGCTATCAGCTGTCACATAACTAAAATCTTTAACCTCTCCCTCTCTACTGGGGTCTTTCCCTCCTCCTTCAAACACTCCTGGAATGCTTGGTCTACTCCCGCCTTATCCGCTATCTCTCCGAGAACTCTCTCCTTGACCCCTTACAGTCTGGTTTCCGCTCCCTTCACTCCACAGAAACGGCCCGAACCAAAGTCACTGATGATCTTCTGACGGCCAAATCAAATGGCAAATTCTCTTTACTGATTCTCTTGGACCTCTCTGCGGCTTTTGACACAGTGGATCACCAACTCCTCCTCAGTAGTCTCTGCTCCATCGGTCTCAAGGACTCTGCTCTCGCCTGGTTTTCCTCCTATCTCTCTGGCCGCTCCTTCAGCATCTCATTTTCTGGCTCTACTTCTTCTTCTCTTCCCCTTGCTGTCGGGGTTCCCCAGGGATTGGTCCTGGGTCCTCTACTCTTTTCACTCTACACATCCCCCATTGGAAAAACAATCAGTAGATTTGGTTTCCAGTACCATCTCTATGATGATGACACCCAACTTTATACCTCTTCCTCCAACATCACCCCTGCACTCCTACAGAATACCAGTGACTGTCTCTCTGCCGTCTCAGACATCATGTCCTTTTTATATCTGAAATTAAATCTTTCGAAAACAAAACTTCTTGTTTTTTCTCCATCAACTGATACTGTACCTAACCCTGAGATTTCCATCTCGGTATGTGGTACTAACATAACTCCCGGGCAGCAGGCTCACTGTCTTGGAGTTATACTTGACTCTGATCTGTCTTTCACTCCCCATATTCAGTCCCTTTCTTGTCACCTGCATCTCAAAAACATTTCTAGAATCCGCCCGTTTCTCACTACTGAATCTGCTAAAACTCTCATTATTGCTTTGATTCACTCCCGCCTCGACCACTGTAACTCTTTACTAATAGGCCTTCCTTTCTCCAAACTCTCTCCTCTCCAGTCCATCCTTAATGCCGCAGCCAGACTCATCTTCCTCTCCAGCCGCTACACCGATGCCTCCTCCCTGTGCCAGTCACTACACTGGTTACCAATTCAGTCCAGAATACAGTACAAAATCCTCAGTCTCACACACAAAGCCCTCCACAATGCTGCACCTCCCTACATCTCCTCTCTCATCTCTGTCTACCATCCTACACGTTCTCTCCGATCTGCTAATGATCTCACACTAACATCTTCTATAATCCGAACTTCTCAATCCCATCTCCAAGACTTCACTCGTGCTACACCGATTCTCTGGAATGCTATCTCTCAATCCCTCAGACTCAACAACAATATCCATAGTTTCAAACGTCGCCTGAAAACACATCTCTTCAGACAGGCCTATAACATTCTTTAATTGGCCTCAACATATCCTCAACATATCCCCACACCTCTTGTTTGAATAGTTATTGTGTAATATTATGTCTGATACTTGTCTTTGTTTGTACCCCATAATTGTAAGCGCTGCGGAATCTGTAGGCGCTATATAAATAAATTATTATTATAATAATTATTAATGCCTTGCCGTGTATCAGATCTCTTGCTCTTGTGACTTGACCTTGCTCCTCTGCCGCATGCCTACTGAACTCCTGCTTCGTTTTGACTACGCTACTGTGCCACCTGCCCTGACCTTCTGCTATCCAGACTACAAGTTTCCTTATCAATCCTGAGCCTCTCATCTCCTCAGCCGCCTGTGTGGTCGAGCCGTGCCAGGGGTAGCGACCTGGGTGCCGCCTGTTGCAGCAATTCCATCCCGATTTGCAGCGGGCTCTGGTGAAATAAAGCAGCACCATAGACTCCACTCCCTGGTATGGTCCGAGTCCTCTGCCACACAGGTCCAGCGGATCCACATCCACTGGGGTTCCTGTCTTCAGAAGCGTGAGTGTTACATTCCTCTATACTTCATAAGAATTTTTTTTTCCTTTTTATAGAAATTATGGCTTATAAAAAGAAAATATCACTAGGGGTCCCCATTTAATTCAGAACATAATCCTGTCCGTCTGCAGCATCATCTTTTGCCCCTAGCTGAAGCACAGGTTAGGACAAAGTTCAGTAAGTGAGGGCAGGATTAGCAATCCCATGTGCTCACTCCTGTCCTATGAGACTGCAGCATGAAAACAGAGATGAAGGGGTTACAGAGCAGCCTGCAGTGATTGAATGAAGAGACCAGCATAGCACAGCAGACTCAGGGAGGAAGATAAGTTATGCAGAGTGACAACAGGCCTCCTCCAGAGCACAGGATGACAAAGCAAGTAGACATGAATGGAGGGGTGTTGCTGTGATGTCACTAGGGGGCGTGGTGTGACGTCTTGTCCCCGTCTCGGAGGCAGCGCCCAGCACAGAATGCCGGAGGCTGCACCGAGATCGTGGGGGTTCACTGCTGCTGGACCCCTGTGATCATATATCTTATCCCCTATCCTTTGGATAGGGGATAACATGTATAAAGCCGGAATACCCCATTAAAGTGAACCTGTTATATGAAAAAAAGACACGCACAAGGCATACACAGCTTAGCCTTCCTAGCATTAAAGCCCTGAATCAGAAGTGGGATCCCACAGGTTTTGTGGGACCCAATGAAAAAATTGGGCAGTAATGCAACAGCTGGAGAGCAAAGGTTTGGAGGCATAGAATATAGGGCATGTGAATATGGTGGCTTTGTAAAGCTTCATGCTCTAATGTTATAAATGATTTTGTTATGGATTTTCAGTAAGTAAATAAAACTCAAGATAAATCTGCCCCTCCTGCCAGCACTGATACATTTTACCACTATAGAATAGGTCTACATGGTTTTGGTGCAGTGTGTTAGAAATCATAAAAGCTAAAACATAACATTTTTGTTAACACTGAAAAATGCAGATGTGACTGTTCGCGTTTCCTTTGAAGTTGTACGTGTTCCAATTTTCATTCTTTTTTTTTGTAATTTCTTTTTCCGTTAAATCTATTTGGAGAGGATGGCTGTACTGGGATCACGAGAGCTGGATATTACAGGACTATTGTTTTTTTCTATAGTCGAGATTGTTAGATTTACACCAACAATAATAACATCTGGTAATGTTAGCATTAAACATGTAAAGGGATTATCATTTCCTTAGAAGTTTAGCTGCCAGTGCCAGCTACTTCTGCAAATCTTAATTTGAACTATTTTCAAACAGGAGATTGCTTCTTTTTATTATGAAATCACAGCTTGATAGAGCGGGTTACATGGAAAAATACTGCCCTCTTGTGATGGGAACTGCTTACTACAACTGAAAAAGGTGTCACTAAGTGGATAGATAGATAGATAGATAGATAGATAGATAGATAGATAGATAGATATGAGATAGATAGATATGAGATAGATAGATAGATATGAGATAGATAGATAGATAGATAGATATATGAGATAGATATGAGATAGATAGATAGATAGATAGATAGATAGATATGAGATAGATAGATATGAGATAGATAGATAGATATGAGATAGATAGATAGATAGATAGATAGATAGATAGATATGAGATAGATAGATAGACAGATAAATATGAGATAGATAGATAGATATGAGATAGATAGATATGAGATAGATAGATAGATAGATATGAGATAGATAGATAAATATGAGATAGATAGATATGAGATAGAAAGATAGATAGATAGATATGAGATAGATAGATAGACGATAGATAGATAGCTATGAGATAAAGGGATAGATAGAGATAGATATGAGATAGATAGATATATAGATATGAGATAGAATATATATATGTATATAAAATAGATGGTAGAAAGATAAATAGATCTAAAATAATGCACCTTGATAGAAATATGGGATTGCTGCAGAACTCAGCATGTGGTTATGTCTCAGGCAGGTGTGGCCTGAATACAAAGTGGTTCTTGCCACTGTTAAAGAAATCAATGAATTTCTACTATCTTGCCTGAGTCACTAGAGGGCATAAAACTGTTTCCCCTGCTGCACTATAACAAAACTCTCAGAGGCTAATTTTAGGTAGTGTACCACTTGGAGAGAGATAAATGAAAGCTAGAAATGCCTCTGTGATGCATTCATTGACATTTTGCCCTATTGACAGACTTTGAGAGGGGGCATGTCATTGGACTGAGAGAAGCAGGATGGTCTGTTTAATGAGTGGTGAGCTCTTCAATCCTGCCTTTGCTGTTGAGTGACATATTGCTCTAATGGCCGGTGTAATGATCTGGGGAGCCATCATCATATAGTCAGTCATCATATAGTCTAGTAATGATGTAATTGACACTAACAGCTCAGTGATATGTACAGGACATCCTGGGGCCATATGTGTTGCCTCTCATGGCTTCCGACTGGCATTTTTTCAGGTGTTGTGAGAATGTCTCCACCAGATGCTTTCTGAAACACTTGGCAATCTATGTGTGTGCAGAATCTACAGCCCCAGCTGCATCATCTGTGGGCAAATGTGCCGCAGGATGCCAGTTGGAACCTGTATACCTCCATGCCCAACCCTAACTTGTATTTAGGCTAAATGTGGCCCAACAGGCTACTAAAGCCTTCTTTTAATTGTACAGTAAACTTATGTGGTGTATGGAGTAGTTCAGAGCAGCTGAGAGTAGTAATCAGTAGCAATGGGGGTATTAATAGCTTTGTGGCTGGTTAACCCTCCAGGTCTTCACATGAGCATCTGCCACTTTTATAACTGGGGTTCTGCACAATAGATGGTAGTCTTTGGCCCTACACTTGGGTGCAGTGTCTGGGGGGGTCTACACATGATGGTGTGTGCAAGAGAAGCCGAACAGATACAGATGGAACAGCACAGCAAAGAATTTAAAGTGTCCCTGCCGATAACAAAAACCTTATATATAATAAAAAATGTATATTTTTGTCCGTGTGAGTCTCTGTGTGTCTCTGTGAGGAGTCCTAATACAGGAAGTGTGGGAGGACAAGCAGGGCTCTGTGCAGTGAGGAGGAAAAGCAGGGCTCTGTACACTGAGGACAAGCAGGGTTCTGTACACTGAGGAAAAACAGGGCTCTGTACACTGAGAACAAGCAGGACTCTGCACAGTGAGGAAAAGCAGGGCTCTAAACACTGAGGACAAACAGGGCTCTGTACACAGAGGACAAGCAGGGCTCTAAACACTGAGGACAAGCAGGGCTCTGTACACTGAGGACAAGCAGGGCTCTGTGCAGTGAGGACAAGCAGGGCTCTGTACACTGGGGACAAGCGGGGCTCTGTACACTGAGGACAAGCGGGGCTCTGTACACTGAGGACAAGCAGGGCTCTGTACACTGAGGACAAGCAGGGCTTTGTACACTGAGAACAAGCAGGGCTCTGTACACTGAGAACAAGCAGGACTCTGCACAGTGAGGAAAAGCAGGGCTCTAAACACTGAGGACAAACAGGGCTCTGTACACAGAGGACAAGCAGGGCTCTAAACACTGAGGACAAGCAGGGCTCTGTACACTGAGGACAAGCAGGGCTCTGTGCAGTGAGGACAAGCAGGGCTCTGTACACTGGGGACAAGCGGGGCTCTGTACACTGAGGACAAGCGGGGCTCTGTACACTGAGGACAAGCAGGGCTCTGTACACTGAGGACAAGCAGGGCTTTGTACACTGAGAACAAGCAGGGCTCTGTACACTGAGGACAAGCAGGGCTCTGTACACTGAGGACAAGCAGGGCTCTAAACACTGAGGACAAGCAGGGCTCTGTACACTGAGGACAAGCAGGGCTCTGTGCAGTGAGGACAAGCAGGGCTCTGTACACTGAGGACAAGCAGGGCTCTGTGCAGTGAGGACAGGCAGGGCTCTGTACACTGAGGACAAGCAGTGCTCTGTACACTGAGGACAAGCAGGGCTCTGTACACTGAAGACAAGCGGGGCTCTGTACACTGAGGACAAGCGGGGCTCTGTACACTGAGGACAAGCAGGGCTCTGTACACTGAGGACAAGCAGGGCTCTGTACACTGAGAACAAGCAGGACTCTGTACACTGAGAACAAGCAGGGCTCTGTACACTGAGGGCAAGAAGGGCTCTGTACACTGACGACAAGCAAGGCTCTGTACACTGAGGACAAGCAAGGCTCTGTACACTGAGGACAAGCAGGGCTCTGTACACTAAGGACAAGCAGGGCTCTGTACACTGAGGACAAGCAGGGCTCTGTACACTGAGGACAAGCAGGGCTCTGTACACTGAGGACAGGCAGGGCTCTGTACACTGAGGACAAGCAGGGCGCTGTACACTGAGGACAAGCAGGGCTCTGTACACTGATCACAAGCAGGGCTCTTTACACTGAGGACAAGCAGGGCTCTGTACACTGAGGACAAGCAGGACTCTGTGCAGTGAGGACAAGCAGGGGTCTGTACACCGAGGACAAGCGGGGCTCTGTACACCGAGGACAAGCAGGGCTCTGTGCAGTGAGGACAAGCAGGGCTCTGTACACTGAGGACAAGCAGGGCTCTATACACTGAGGACAAGCAGGGCTCTGTACACTGAAGACATGCAGGGCTCTGTACACTGAGGACAAGCAGGGCTCTGTACACTGAGGACAAGCAGTTCTCTGTACACTAAGGACAAGCAAGGCTCTGTACACTGAGGATAACCAGGGCTCTGTACACTAAGGACAAGCAGGGCTCTGTACACTGAGGACAAGCAGGGCTCTGTACACTGAGGACAAGCAGGGCTCTGTACACTGAGGACAGGCAGGGCTCTGTACACTGAGGACAAGCAGGGCTCTGTACACTGAGGACAAGCAGGGCTCTGTACACTGATCACAAGCAGGGCTCTTTACACTGAGGACAAGCAGGGCTCTGTACAATGAGGACAAGCAGGACTCTGTGCAGTGAGGACAAGCAGGGCTCTGTACACCGAGGACAAGCGGGGCTCTGTACACTGAGGACAAGCAGGGCTCTGTGCTGTGAGGACAAGCAGGGCCCTGTACACTGAGGACAAGCAGGGCTCTATACACTGAGGACAAGCAGGGCTCTGTACACTGAAGACAAGCAGGGCTCTGTACACTGAGGACAAGCAGGGCTCTGTACACTGAGGACAAGCAGTTCTCTGTACACTAAGGACAAGCGGGGCTCTGTACACTGAGGACAAGCGGGGCTCTGTACACTGAGGACAAGCGGGGCTCTGTACACTGAGGACAAGCGGGGCTCTGTACACTGAGGACAAGCAGGGCTCTGTACACTGAGGACAAGCAGGGCTCTGTACACTGAGAACAAGCAGGGCTCTATACGCTGAGGACAAGCAGGGCTCTGTACACTGACGGCAAGCTGGGCTCTGTACACTGAGGGCAAGCTGGGCTCTGTACACTGAGGACAAGCAGGGCTCTGTACACTGAGGACAAGCAAGGCTCTGTACACTGAGGACAAGCAAGGCTCTGTACACTAAGGACAAGCAGGGCTCTGTACACTAAGGACAAGCAGGGCTCTGTACACTAAGGACAAGCAGGGCTCTGTACACTGAGGACAAGCTGGGCTCTGTACACTGGGGTCAAGCAGGGCTCTGTACACTGAGGACAAGCAGAGCTCTGTACACTGAGGACAAGCAGGGCTCTTTACACTGAGGAAAAGCAGGGCTCTGTACACTGAGGACAAGCAGGACTCTGTGCAGTGAGGACAAGCAGGGCTCTGTACACTGAGGACAAGCAGGGCTCTGTACACTGAGGACAAGCAGGGCTCTGTACACTGAGGACATGCATGGCTCTGTACACTGAGGACAGGCAGGGCTCTGTGAACTGAGGACAAGCAGGGCTCTGTGCAGTAAGGACCAGCAGGGCCCTGTACATTGAGGACAAGTGGGGCTCTGTACACTAAGGCCATGCAGGGCTCTGTACACTGAGGACAAGAGGGGCTCGGTACACTGAGGACAGGCAGGGCTCTCTACACTGAGGACAACCAGGGCTCTGTGCAATGAGGACAAGCAGGGCTCTGTGCAGTGAGGACCAGCAGGGCTCTGTGCAGTGAGGACCAGCAGGGCTCTGTGCAGTGAGGACCAGCAGGGCTCTGTGCAGTGAGGACAAGCAGGGCTCTGTGCAACAATGAGGACAAGCAGGGCTCTGTGCACTGAGGACAAGCAGGGCTCTGTACACTGAGGACTAGCAGGGCTATGTGTGCTGAGGACAAGCAGGGCTCTGTGCAGTGAGGACAATGACAGTCCATGAGATGCCCCCGGCTCACACAGCAGGATGATTGACAAACCAGGAGCCTGCACAGAGCCCTTCTTGTCCCGCCCACAATGCCTGTATTAGTACTCTTCATAGAGACACACAGGCAATAGCTGCAGGGACAAAAATATACACGTTTTTTTAAACAATTTATATTACAAATATACATATAATGGTATTATCTACGTTATTTAAAAAGTTTTTGTTAATGACAAGTACATTTTATGGGGATTTTGCCATTTTGTAAAATTGGGGATAACTAGCTGATGTTGTTTCCCGGGGGTGGGGGTGAAGAGTTGTTTAGTTTGATCACATGCCACTATACCTTTCATTTTCTATAAAAGCTATGTAAATAGGTGAGTATAGTGTTTGGCTGTTTCTGGCTGCTCCCATAGAGAATGAATGGTGTGCATGCATGACCTGCTGCTCCACTCTAACAGGAAACTAGTATTCCCATACTCAAGGTCAAGGGGCCAGGGGTTGGACCCCACACAATTAGCTAGTTATCCCTTCCTGTGGATAGGGGATAACTTTACAAGATGGCACAACCCCTTTAACTTTAGTGAAGTCCACTGTTCACAATCCAGACAATATTTTCTCCTAGCAGCACAGGGTTGCAGAGTTACAGTATTTAGAGTGGATAATAGAAATCAGTCACATTAAATGTTTTGGTAACAGTAATTCTGAAAGTCTCTAATAATTCTTAATTCACTTTTAGTGTTTCTACTGACAATACTTCCACAGTCTTATTGAGATAATTCTCTACGCAGCAGTGCCTTCACAGGTTGGCTAACTGTGGTGCAGATAAACAGTAGATGATTATGACATACGTATATGTGGTGTCCCGGCACCGTATTTCATACTGGGCCTTGGTGGGGGGGGGGGGGTCCCCAAAGTCAGAGTCCCTAGGACTATGGGGGTCCGCTTCCCTAGTTAGCCCCTAGTCACTAGAGATGAGCGAACTTACAGTAAATTCGATTCATCACGAACCTCTCGGCTCGGCAGTTGATGACTTATCCTGCGTAAATTAGTTCAGCCTTCAGGTGCTCCGGTGGGCTGGAAAAGGTGGATACATTCCTAGGAAAGAGTCTCCTAGGACTATATCCACCTTTTCCAGCCCACCGGAGCACCTGAAGAATGAACTAATTTATGCAGGAAAAGTCATCAACTGCCGAGCCAAGAAGTTCGTGACGAATCAAATTTACTGTAAGTTTGCTCATCTCTACTAGTGACCCCTAGGTAAATTGATATTTATGAATATTGCCATTGTAAATATGTATATATCATTAATCACTTGTTAAGCGTCGAAGGACTTGCGGGTCATGTGACCCGTTACTCATAACTCTATGGTATGTTGAAGGACCTTGGGTGGTTCTTAAGTCACGTGTTCACCCATAATGTCGTGTAACGGTGAGTGCCAGTTGTTTTGGACCAATCCAAAATGGCCAGCCCCTGCCCATATAAGGGAGCTGTGGCCATTGATCGCTCACTTGAGTTGCTGACTCTGAATGAGGTAGGACCTCCGCAACCTACAAGTACAGTTACTAGGCCAAAGCCTTGCGGCCTCGGCTTATACCACAGCGGTTAGATATCTACAATTCCCCGCTCTTCTCCGCAAGATCACTGGACCTAAACGCACCCCTAAATCCAGCGGATCTATGCAACAGAATCTTCCCAAAGCTAAATTGAGCTTATCTGATCCCAACCAACTATCAATCACTTCTCAACTAGAAATAGACTTTGTTATCTGGACTGTTATTGCTGTTACCTGCTACAGAAAGTCTTCAGTAAAAGTTCCTGCAAGTTTTCAGTTAAACAGTGGTTGTGGACAATTCATTTATTACGCATTCACCTATCGCTCTTGGGAAGGGTGGCGATAAGCCCAGCACCATTACGGTATTTAACCCTCACCCTGGCGTCACGAGTGACAAGGGTTAACAGCGCCCTTTATTACCCAGGACAGCAACACCCCAACTACCCTACATTCCCCCGAGGCTTACCACATATAAGCCATGCAGCAATAACTTCTGATGGAAGCCCACAAAGAGTTTAGTGACTGCAGAAGAGTACTTGCTCAGCTATTCTCTCTCTCAGAACAGAAGCAGGATACCTGAAATGAAAAGTCATAGATTAAACCTCCTGACACAGCGCCATGACTACCATGACTGACCCAGATCCAACTCAGGTGAACCATAGCAACATGAACTGGAGCTAACGTGCTGACTAAGCCTGGGCTTGGTTACTTGTTTCACAGCAGACTTGAGCTGGAAACAGGAATACTGAACTAGGCCCAATCCGCCTTCTTCTCACATGTCTGCACATTATGATTGCTAAGACCAGACTGGGTCCAGCCCTCTGGGTCCAGAGACTCCTCCCTCAGACCGTCTAGCAGTTTCTACATAGTAACTGATCTAAGGGGAGTCATTTGAGCAATGTTCCTTGCATTCCTACAGACATGATCCACTAATGGTGGCAACAAAGAGTGATATATAGATATAAAATAAGCAGATAGATATGAGACAAGTAGATAGATAGATAGTTAGATAGATATGATAGATAGATAGATAGATATAAGAGAAATAGATAGATAGAAAGATAGATACAAATATAAATAATAGATAGATAGATAGATAGGAGATAAATAGATAGAGAGATGATAGATGGAAGATAGTATGATATAGATAGATCTAGCTAATTATTATCTGACAATAATATTTTCATCAGTTAATTGGCTCATTTTAGTTTATTTTGTTTTCCTGTATTGGACACAATAAATATGTGTATGATCACTAACGCTTGTTTGCTCTTTATTATGCCAATTTTATAATGACCACAATCCATGTTAGCCCTGCTGAGCGGGTTCCTTTATGTCTGCTCATGGGCATACAGATGTTCATACCTAGGCGGTGCATGAATTAGCACAATCTTACACCAGATGGTATTCTCATTCCTACTTGTAAGTCCTAGTTATGCACAACCATGTGCTGGAGGTGCAAACCTGAAGAGCTGGCGTCTCCGAGTAACCTGCAGGATTCATTAATGTGACTATTCTCCCGATTGTTACATAACTGTGAATTGTGACACTCACATGTATCTGGGGGGAGAAGAGCGGGGTGGAGCTCACACATAGTACTCTCTGCTTTATATGGAGGGGGAATTTGTTTATTTACTTTATTTTCATTTCTTAATTCCTTGAGTTACACTATTTCTAAATATATATATATATAACACAGACGGCCCAATGCTAAGTCTACATTCTCATATAGTGGAAATGCTGCACTATGATTTTTTTTGGGATAGAAAATCTGTTACATCTTTTTAAAAATGCTTTTTGGGGATAAAATGTGAAAAAGGGGTGATTTACATTTTTATTGGGGATGGGGATTTTTCACATTTTTTTAAACTTTTTTTTACTTTTTATTTTTTTTTTCTACACTTTTTATGTCCCCATAGGGGACTATTTACACCAATCATTTAATTGCTAATACTTATCAGTGCTATGCATAAGACATTGCACTGATCAGTATTATTGGCATTCTCCTACTCTGGTCTGCTCAATCTCAGACCAGATAAGAAGACCCCAGGAGAGCATAAGATGCAGGTGAGGGGACCTCCGCCTGCCATTTTGGATGATCATATCCCCTTGCAGTGCTAGCATTGATCATCCAATATAGCACCCATATTGCAGCAGATGCTGTGATCTTTAATGATCACAGTATCTGAGGGGTTAATGGTGGACATCAGTGCGATCACTGATGTCTGCCATTACCGATGGGTCCCTGGCTGCTGATAGCAGCCGGGACCTGCCATGCATGATGCGAGCACCGGTTCAGTGCTCGCGTCATGTACAGGAGGTAGATGTACGACCTGGTGTGCGAAGTACCAACGCATCAGGACGTACATTTACATCCATTGTCCTTAATGGGTTAAACCTTACAAACTATGTTACTATATGTGGTGTCCCAGTACCGCATTCTATACGGTACTTGTTTATTTATGGGTCCCCATAGCCAGAGTCCCTAGGACTTAGGGATCCCTGTTAGCCAGTCTACCCCTAGTCGCCTCTATTCTAGTGTATAGATCTCTAATTTATTCATAGGTTAATATAAATAGAATAACTTGTGTAAATAAATGGTTAATTACTTGTTTCCATTAGCGTTGCAGGACCTGCGGGTCATGTGACGAGGTGAACTCTATGGTATTTAGCTTAAGGATCTTTGGAGGCCCTGTGACGTAAGCAATCCCATCACACCATGTAATGGTGAATGGCAGACGTTCGAACCAATCAGATTAGCCACGCCCCCTGCCCATATAAGGGAGCGGCGGCCATGTTTCTCTCTCTTACCTCGTGGGATGTCAAGCAAGCAAGACCTGTACAGCAGTAATCGCAGTGAGTTAGGCCTGAGCCCATAGGCGTGCGCAGCCTATTGCATTAGGGTGTGCACCCTAAAGCACAAATTCACGCAGCGCACGCGTGTGTGTGATATATATACACACATACACACTCTTGCTTGCATGCACACATACATAAACATACCTACACTCATAAATATCAATACAAACAAAATGAAAAACTTTATTAAAACTTTTTTTTGGATTGGAGGCTTTTTTTGGATTGGAGGCTCCATTATACATACACTGTACAGCAAGCATACCTCCATTATACATACACTGTGATTGTACAGCAATCATACATCCAATCCATTAATAATGGATTGGATGTATGATTGCTGTACAGTCACAGACAGTGTATGTATAATGGAGGTATGCTTGCTGTACAGTGTATGTATAATGAATGTATGATTGCTGTACAGTGTATGTATAATGGATGTATGATTGCTGTACAGTGTATGTATAATGGATGTATGATTGCTGTACAGTGTATGTATAATGGATGTATGATTGCTGTACAGTATGTATAATGGAGGTATGATTGCTGTACAGTGTATGTATAATGAATGTATGATTGCTGTACAGTGTATGTATAATGGATGTATGATTGCTGTACAGTGTATGTATAATGGAGGTATGATTGCTTTACAGTGTATGTATAATGGATGTATGATTGCTGTACAGTGTATGTATAATGGTGGTATGCTTGCTGTACAGTGTATGTATAATGAATGTATGATTGCTGTACAGTGTATGTATAATGGAGGTATGCTTGCTGTACAGTGTATGTATAATGAATGTATGATTGCTGTACAGTGTATGTATAATGGATGTATGATTGCTGTACAGGGTATGTATAATGGATGTATGATTGCTGTACAGTGTATGTATAATGGTGGTATGCTTGCTGTACACTGTATGTATAATGAATGTATGATTGCTGTACAGTGTATGTATAATGGATGTATGATTGCTGTACAGTGTATGTATAATGGATGTATGCTTGCTGTACAGTGTATGTATAATGAATGTATGATTGCTGTACAGTGTATGTATAATGGAGGTATGATTGCTGTACAGTGTATGTATAATGGATGTATGCTTGCTGTACAGTGTATGTATAATGGCGGTATGCTTGCTGTACAGTGTATGTATAATGGCGGTATGATTGCTGTACAGTGTATGTATAATGGAGGTATTATTGCTGTACAGTGTATGTATAATGGTGGTATGATTGCTGTACAGTGTATGTATAATGGTGGTATGATTGCTGTACAGTGTATGTATAATGGATGTATGCTTGCTGTACAGTGTATGTATAATGGATGTATGCTTGCTGTACAGTGTATGTATAATGGCGGTATGATTGCTGTACAGTGTATGTATAATGGAGGTATGCTTGCTGTACAGTGTATGTATAATGGATGTATGCTTGCTGTACAGTGTATGTATAATGGAGGTATGATTGTTGTACAGTGTATGTATAATGGAGGTATGATTGCTGTACAGTGTATGTATAATGGAGATATGATTGCTGTACAGTGTATGTATAATGGAGGTATGATTGCTGTACAGTGTAAGTATAATGAATGTATGATTGCTGTACAGTGTATGTATAATGGAGATATGATTGCTGTACAGTGTATGTATAATGGATGTATGATTGCTGTACAGTGTATGTATAATGGATGTATGATTGCTGTACAGTGTATGTATAATGGAGGTATGATTGCTGTACAGTGTATGTATAATGGATGTATGATTGCTGTACAGTGTATGTATAATGGATGTATGATTGCTGTACAGTGTAAGTATAATGGAGGTATGATTGCTGTACAGTGTATGTATAATGGAGGTATGATTGCTGTACAGTGTATGTATAATGAAGGTATGATTGCTGTACAGTGTATGTATAATGGAGGTATGATTGCTGTACAGTGTATGTATAATGGAAGTATGATTGCTGTACAGTGTATGTATAATGGATGTATGATTGCTGTACAGTGTATGTATAATGGAAGTATGATTGCTGTACAGTGTATATATAATGGATGTATGATTGCTGTACAGTGTATGTATAATGGATGTATGCTTGCTGTACATTGTATGTATAATGGATGTATGCTTGCTGTACAGTGTATGTATAATGAATGTATGATTACTGTACAGTGTATGTATAATGGATGTATGATTGCTATACAGTGTATGTATAATGGATGTATGCTTGCTGTACAGTGTATGTATAATGGTGGTATGATTGCTGTACAGTGTATGTATAATGGATGTATGATTGCTGTACAGTGTATGTATAATGAATGTATGATTACTGTACAGTGTATGTATAATGGATGTATGATTGCTGTACAGTGTATGTATAATGGATGTATGATTGCTGTACAGTGTATATATAATGGATGTATGATTGCTGTACAGTGTATGTATAATGGAGGTATGATTGCTGTACAGTGTATGTATAATGAATGTATGATTGCTGTACAGTGTATGTATAATGGATGTATGATTGCTGTACAGTGTATGTATAATGGAGGTATGATTGCTTTACAGTGTATGTATAATGGATGTATGATTGCTGTACAGTGTATGTATAATGGTGGTATGCTTGCTGTACAGTGTATGTATAATGAATGTATGATTGCTGTACAGTGTATGTATAATGGAGGTATGCTTGCTGTACAGTGTATGTATAATGAATGTATGATTGCTGTACAGTGTATGTATAATGGATGTATGATTGCTGTACAGGGTATGTATAATGGATGTATGATTGCTGTACAGTGTATGTATAATGGTGGTATGCTTGCTGTACAGTGTATGTATAATGAATGTATGATTGCTGTACAGTGTATGTATAATGGATGTATGATTGCTGTACAGTGTATGTATAATGGATGTATGCTTGCTGTACAGTGTATGTATAATGAATGTATGATTGCTGTACAGTGTATGTATAATGGAGGTATGATTGCTGTACAGTGTATGTATAATGGATGTATGCTTGCTGTACAGTGTATGTATAATGGCGGTATGCTTGCTGTACAGTGTATGTATAATGGCGGTATGATTGCTGTACAGTGTATGTATAATGGAGGTATTATTGCTGTACAGTGTATGTATAATGGTGGTATGATTGCTGTACAGTGTATGTATAATGGTGGTATGATTGCTGTACAGTGTATGTATAATGGAGGTATGCTTGCTGTACAGTGTATGTATAATGGATGTATGCTTGCTGTACAGTGTATGTATAATGGAGGTATGATTGCTGTACAGTGTATGTATAATGGAGGTATGATTGCTGTACAGTGTATGTATAATGGAGATATGATTGCTGTACAGTGTATGTATAATGGAGGTATGATTGCTGTACAGTGTAAGTATAATGAATGTATGATTGCTGTACAGTGTATGTATAATGGAGATATGATTGCTGTACAGTGTATGTATAATGGATGTATGATTGCTGTACAGTGTATGTATAATGGATGTATGATTGCTGTACAGTGTATGTATAATGGAGGTATGATTGCTGTACAGTGTATGTATAATGGATGTATGATTGCTGTACAGTGTATGTATAATGGATGTATGATTGCTGTACAGTGTAAGTATAATGGAGTTATGATTGCTGTACAGTGTATGTATAATGGAGGTATGATTGCTGTACAGTGTATGTATAATGAAGGTATGATTGCTGTACAGTGTATGTATAATGGAGGTATGATTGCTGTACAGTGTATGTATAATGGAAGTATGATTGCTGTACAGTGTATGTATAATGGTTGTATGATTGCTGTACAGTGTATGTATAATGGAAGTATGATTGCTGTACAGTGTATATATAATGGATGTATGATTGCTGTACAGTGTATGTATAATGGATGTATGCTTGCTGTACATTGTATGTATAATGGATGTATGCTTGCTGTACAGTGTATGTATAATGAATGTATGATTACTGTACAGTGTATGTATAATGGATGTATGATTGCTATACAGTGTATGTATAATGGATGTATGCTTGCTGTACAGTGTATGTATAATGGTGGTATGATTGCTGTACAGTGTATGTATAATGGATGTATGATTGCTGTACAGTGTATGTATAATGAATGTATGATTACTGTACAGTGTATGTATAATGGATGTATGATTGCTGTACAGTGTATGTATAATGGATGTATGATTGCTGTACAGTGTATATATAATGGATGTATGATTGCTGTACAGTGTATGTATAATGGAGGTATGATTGCTGTACAGTGTATGTATAATGGATGTATGGTTGCTGTACAGTGTATGTATAATGGAGGTATGATTGCTGTACAGTGTATGTATAATGGATGTATAATTGCTGTACAGTGTATGTATAATGGAGGTATGATTGCTGTACAGTGTATGTATAATGGACAGGGCCATCTTTAATTTTGATTGGACCCTGGGCAAGCAATTTTTTTTGGTCCCCCACCCCCATCCCACACACACTTGGGATCAGTACAGGATCAGTAATGTAATGTATGTACACAGTGACCTCACCAGCAGAATAGTGAGTACAGCTCTAGGGTATAATACAGGATACAACTCAGGATCAGTACAGGATAAGTAATGTAATGTATGTACACAGTGACCTCACCAGCAGAATAGTGAGTGCAGCTCTGGAGTATAATACAGGATATAATCAGGATCAGTACAGGATAAGTAATGTAATGTATGTACACAGTGACCTCACCAGCAGAATAGTGAGTACAGCTCTGGAGTATAATACAGGATATAACTCAGGATCACTACAGGATAAGTAATGTAATGTATGTACACAGTGACCTCACCAGCAGAATAGTGAGTACAGCTCTGGGGTATAATACAGGATATAACTCAGGATCAGTACAGGATAAGTAATGTAATGTATGTACACAGTGACCTCACCAGCAGAATAGTGAGTACAGCTCTGGAGTATAATACAGGATATAATCAGGATCAGTACAGGATAAGTAATGTAATGTATGTACACAATTACCTCACCAGCAGAATAGTGAGTACAGCTCTGGAGTATAATACAGGATATAACTCAGGATCAGTACAGGATACGTACGGGGGAGGGGTTAATCAGATTATGCATGTGAGGGGAGGATAATAATGATTATTATAATCGTCCCCTCACATATATGTAACATCTCCCCCTCACATGTATAATCTGATAATCCCCTCCTCACATTGATTATCCCTTCACATATAATCTGAGTATGATATTATATATGTGAGGGGATTATCAATGTGAAGAGGGGGTTATCAGATTGTACATGTGAGGGGATTATCAGATTATACATGTGAGGGGGAGATGTTACATATATGTGAGGGGACGATTATAATAATCATTATTATCCTCCCCTCACATGCATAATTTCCTCCCTTCTCACACTATATAATAAATCCCCCCCACACTATATAATAAATCCCCCCTCACATTATATAATAAATCCCCCCCCCCCACACACACACACACACGCACGCACACTATATAATAAATACCCCCCCCCCCCAGACACACACTTTACATACTCACATATCCGGCGGTGGGTCCCCTGCTGCGGCCTGGATCCTGGAAGCGCCCGTGTGGGGACTGAGAGGAGCGGGAGACTCTCTCTGCTCCGCTCCTCTCTATGATCCTGCCCGTGACGTCGCACGTCACGTCACGTGACCATCTCCCAGACAGCCATTGCGGTACTGGCTGCCTGGGGATGAGTGACAACGGCGGCGAACATAAAAAGGTAGTGTGCGGCGCAAAACCCGGGCCCTCTCCCACTAACATTTTGTCCGGGCCCCTGACGCCTGGCCCTCCAGCCTTTATCAGCTTTATCAGGGCCCATGGGGCAAAAGGGGAGAGCTGCTTTTGGGCCCCCAGGAATTACAGGGCCCGGGGCAGCTGCCCCTTTTGCTCCACGGCCGCGGTGATTAGGGTGTGCCTGGGCACACCCAGCACACCCTGTCCGCACGCCTATGCCTGAGCCTTGCGGCAACGGCTGAACGATTATAACTATAGAGTGTATCAATTCCCAGACACTCTGCAGCATCACCGGACCTAATAACTCCCCTAAATCCGGACGGATCTGCAAATCTCTTCCTAAATTCAGAGACTTTATGTCTAGCTCAAGGTTTGCAACTACTGCCAGTCACTAAGCAACTCAAGAACTGTTTGTATGAGACTGTTACTGTGCTGTGGTTATTGCAAGCACTTCAGTAAAAGTTATTCAAGTTCAAGTTCAAATCTCCTTTTGGACCTTCAGTTATTTTATGCACCTTTCGTTACTGAGAAGGGCGGCGATAGGCCGGAACACTGATTCAGCATACCAGCCATCAGCCTGGCGTCACGAACTCTAGGGTTAACATTAACCCCTTATATATCTATACCATACCACCACTACTATACACCCCCCAAGGGCTACCACATATACATTCACCATTGCTAGAAATTAGTTGAAGGAGTTGTCTCACCTCAGAAACCCATTGTGTACTGAGTGATAAGCAATCAGCTTATCGCCAAAAGTCTGGCTTCTGAGACTAGAAGGAATAATATAATATTACATGTAAATATACGGTCAGTCCTGAGTTAACTAATGCTAAAGCCTCTGCTTGAGAATATTTTTCCACCCAAAAGGCGGTGTCTAAGGCAGAGGAAGAGGATCCGCACCTATAGGGCATATGGACAGGGGTTCTCCCTCTAAAAAATACTATTCTCTTCTTCTTCAGATTTTCAAGGGATCAGACAAATTGATCCAGAGAGGGCTGTATGACAGGGTAGTAAAAAAAATCATGTTTGCTTTCTAAGTTAAAGAGTCATAGAGTCAATATACCATGTCAGTAGCTTTGAGCATGATATAGAGCTGACAGATTGCCTTTAATACAGTACAATATGGCAACCAACACAGCACCTGCAAGAGGAGCAGTGCAAAGCACCCCAGCTCCCAAGCTAAGCTCCTTTGGCTCTAGGCAAAATACAACCACAGGAACAGCTACGGATCGGAGATGGCTCCCTAACCTACCAGATTATTTGTATAATTATCATGTCATTTATTATTTTATTACAAATTATTGATATTATTTTATTTTTTTTTCCAGTTTTTTGCTTTGATTCTCTTCCTTTTACCTATTACTGCTGAAAAGTATTCCACCAATATTTCCTTATACGACGGTATTTTTTTTCCTCTAGAAAATCAGAGAGGAATATTTAATAAATTGCTGATTTGCTTTTATAAAGGCGGCCGCAATCATGAGGGCCAAGTCATCAGCCGCAAAGGTTCTAGGTAATTGTTAGACCCGGAGGGGCACAATCATTTAACAAGGCATAGAGTAAGATGAAAGGCATCTATTTATTGCTCTTATTAGACTGGCACTTGAGTGGAAAATCCAGGAGATTTTTTGAAGCTGAAAAGCCAAAAAAAATTTATAAAAAAATTTCAAATTGAATAAAAAAAATTGAGCACAAAGAATTTCTGGTAATAGGATCGGTGCTCTAGACAGAATCACTGCCAAGTCAACTGGATCTGATGAAGTGGGACATAAGGACACCAAATAGTCATTGGGAGATATATCATTTAGTCGGGAGAAATGACTCTTCTTCCACGAAGTTTCCCCTCTTCTTCATATTACCGAAAACCGTCATTCCCGTCCTCCGCCTATAAATCGTATACAATGCATTAGGTATCCATTGATACGATGATGATAATGAATGGCCGAGCCGATAGAGGTTACAATGTTCTTTATGTTCTTATCCATACAGGATCTTAGCTGAGGTTACATAATATGCGCTTTATGCCGTATCATCCGTTTTAATATATATTTATTGCCTTTTTAATACGATATCCTGCTGTAAGTCTGGAGAGAAGCTTATTAGAGCTCAAAGGAGTGGAAAATAGTGATAGCCCTGGTGAGATCATGCTTTACAGCTCTCAGCGTGATATCTGCTGCAGATTAACAAATTATGCAATACAGGCGAGGGCTCGGAGGGGAGAGCGAGGAGGAAAAAGCAATTGTGTAGCTATGGTGTGTGAATCGGAGCAGGTGTTAGAACATTCAAATGCGAAAATTCTGTATAGGCCTCTTTATTAGGAAGGAGAAAAGCTTTACATGATATTATCCGGGTAATGCTGACACTTGATGTATGGGTTATTACTGTGCTCTTTTTTTTTTTTTTTGGTTTTACATCTGCAAAGCAACACGCATATCAAAGAGCCAAAATAGCATAAAATAAAAACATAAAGCTTAAAAAAAATAATAACAATTCTGGATCCAGGCATAAGAATTCAAATAACGGCTTTAGTACCCGTCTTCAGACAGGCCTAAGGGCATCTATTCAGTGATAAAGCACCCTCCCCCCACCTAATAATTTCTTCTTTTCTACAGAGTCTATATTAATCCATGTATATACCACCGCATAGGCACACATAAGGAAAGCAATGCAAAACACACTAATAATCTGCATGAAAAATTATTCCGCCTAAGGGTAGTGAATTCATAGCCCGAGGACGCACAGGAGAGGAGGTAACATCAAACATAACATGCAAGTACATACATATTGAATGGAACAGCTAAATATAGCCATATGGGTAATGCACATGTTATGTTACTGATTGAAGGGGAGGGGGGTTGTTAGTTTTCGGAAATATAAATCCCCTTATATCAGTGGAGTTAGTATGAAAAAGTGTTGTTTTGGCTTCGAAGAAGATATTTTATATGTTGTCAGTTTTTACGGATTCTGCAGATCGATCCAAAAGAATGTTGTGTGTGGTACGGGCAGCTTTAGTCTAAGTAAATGTGATTGTGGCGCTGTTGTTGGAATAAAGAAATTGTGCGATTGTCCATTTAAGAGCATTGTACGGCCCAAATTTGTTCAGCGGCACTTTGCCTCAGACAAGAATATGGATACACCAGTTCTGGTAAATTTCCACCATTGTATGTGCATGTCTGTCTATCTGCTATCTATCTATCTATCTATCTAGGCCCTTGACAGATTAACAGGTACAAAATAGTACACTACTTAGATGTGGGTATGTGGTATGCACTTTTGAGGGCAGAAAAATTGGCTACAGTACGCTAAAAAGAAAAAATAATAATTGCCCACAACACCAGCAGTACACAACAATGCTGGAGCACGCAGTCACCGTGTACTAAACCCAAAATTGCAAAAAAAACTCTCTCTCAAATACTATTAGGAATGGACTGCTGGGTATGGATTATACCATCTACAGACTAGTATAACCAGCAGACCATTTGTTGTGTAACAAAGACACAGATTTGCCCTAAAAAATTATTTCTCCCTCCACAAAAAACCTTTCTGCAGTTGAGGCAAGACACACCTCTCTACCCCTCTCTGTAATACATTGCTGTTAACAGTGACTGAGGGGTTAATCGCTGCAGTAAGAATTAATTTATGTGCAAAAAACACTGTGCTCTGTGTCCTACAGAAGTCTGAGGTGACTAAGAGATGAAACGCTGCTGAAACAAGCTTTTCTGTGTAACACACACAGCGATGTTCGTCCTATATCTATGCAGTGTAATGATTGAAATGACGAGCCGGAATATGGCTGCCGAATATATAGGGCTGTGACATCACAGGGGTGGCTGGCTGCTTTCATCTACCTTCCTTCCCGCCTTGCCTTCCTGCTTTCCCAGCGTTCCTTGCCCCATGTACTGACATGTGGATCTGCCATTTTAAATGCCCTGGAGCCTGGACCGCAGTAAATGGAGTTTACTGAAGCGATTGCGGCGATATTTGCATTAGTTGCAAATCAAATTTTTTCCTTAAATTCGGAACTAATTCGGGTTCGTCAGCTTCGATTCACTCATCTCTAGAATTAATAATGTGAGAGTAGGGCCTTACAGGGGAAGTTTTTACCCCCACCGGTTACAATAAAACCATACATTGTTCCTTTCCTCCTTTTAGAGATCTTTGCATCACATCAATACTTGGTGGTGTAGGTGGCACATGGTGTTTTTTGCACACCTTTCCTTTTGTTTTATTTCAAAAAAAATTTGGATACATATATTTTATCCTAAGAAAAGTTAAGTTTTAGCTAATGCATACCCTCAATACTTACTTGTGCACACTAACACTTTTACAAAAGAGACAGTTTTCTTCTGCCTACCTGCCTCAGCTACTATTCTGATCCTGCCACCCGCCTGATGCCACACATCTGATGCCAAGTTCTCTTTTTTTCACCCACCTTTGTTACCGGGTACTGGTATTGCCACCCACCGCACCACTCTGTCACCGGGTCAGTTTCAGGACTCCTGATGCTGCTGTTGCCACCTCCAGGCTGTCTCGTTCTGCCACCATATGTTCTCCTCATGCTGCTCCCACCTCCAGGCTGTCTCATTCTGGAATTATATTGTCTCCTCATGCTTCCTCCACCTCCAGGCTGTGTCATTCAGCCACTATATGGTCTCCTCATGCTGCCGCCAACTCCAGGCTGTGTCATTCAGCCACTATATGATTTCCTCATGCTTCTGCCACTTCCAGCCTGTGTCACTGTACCGCCATGTGGGTCTCCTCCTGCTGCTGGCACATTAAATAAAACTATTTAGGTTCATCGATTTGAAATCTTCAATTTAAATGTAAAAAAATTTAAATGTTAACATTTAAATGTAAAAAAAAAAAGTTGTTGTCACCTCCAGGCTGGGTCCTTTATCCACTATATTGTCTCCTCATGCTGCCGCCACCTCCACCTCCATGCTGTGTCATTCAGCCACTATATGGTCTCCTCATGCTGCCGCCACCTCCACGCTGTGTCATTCAGTCACTATATGGTCTCCTAATACTGATGCCACCTCCAGGCTTTGTCATTGTGCCACTCTCATAGCAACGCCGTTAATCTGCATGTCATACTGTAATGTCCCAGTACAGGACATGATCCTGTACTACCCTTAGTTCCTGTCAAGTTGAGACCCTCAGTGACCTGGGGGCTCCCCTGTTGTTTCCAGAATGTTGTGTATATAACTTTAATGCCTATAAAGTATCCATATGTATAGGTAGTTCAAAGGACCTGTGTAAGTCTGTCACATGTTATGTTATGCAGTCAAATGATTTGTTGTCACATGTTCTCCCAGAAAGCAACAGCTTAACTATGACCCACATCTTTACCAATGGGCTTTAGTCCAGCCCCCCACTATATGAAGGGGCGGCCATTACAATTTTTTCTCTCTCTTCTCTTCTGCAGTAAGTCTCAAGTCTATGTCTGCTTTCACTGAAACTAGTCAAGTCCTGCATATAGTCAAGTCAAGTCTAATCTCGAGGCAAGTTGAGGTCCTTTTGGGTCCTGGCCACCTCTCTGGGATTGTGGCCTAGCTGCGACGATAATTCCATCTGTCTTAAACTCAGTAAAGCCTCTGTTAAACCATAACTGGTTGTGGACTCTCCTTTCACTACTAGCCATTGGAATAATGAAGATAGCGTTGTGTGGTTCCGGTACCCAAAACCACTCTGGCGTCACAAACACTAGGGGTTAATACCATCTGATCCTGCTTCCTACACCGCTACACCTGTGGTCCCGCCATACACCTGTGGTCCACCACAATGCTGAATAACAGTATTATTTCACTAACCCAGCACACTCCCTATGCGTGTTACAGCAAGGCAAAGTGTTCTACACCCCTACTGAGGCTCTCTGTAGGCCAGAAATTGCCATTTTTAATACAGATTCCCTGCAAATAAATTTGAACCGAATCAAAGTTTTTTGGAAGATTCGGCAAAATCTAATTTTTCAAAAATTTGCTCATCTCATAATGGCTGCCCCCAAAATAATGTACAAAAAAAAATAAAAATAAAATGTGCGATCAGAAAATATAACCAGATTAGAAAAAGAAGAACATATTTCAGTGTCTATCTCTAAACCTACAGTAGATACCGTACGAGTTCCCATAGGGTTATTTGCATCTTCTTCCCTCCATCCTTATGTCACACTTCATTCACACACCCCGTCTATCCATGTCTGTCCTTTGTTCGGCACATGTCTACATATGCTGCCATGTAATTGATTTACATCACTTTTCCCTCTATCTACATCACTCCCTGTGCTCTGGCCATGTTATGTCCTATCTAAATGACATTACCTCCAGTGAGATCATCTGCCACATACAATTCTTCCCTGTTTTCCTTTTAAATTTGATCCTACTGGAATTCTGTCTTGTTTTATATCATCATTGTCCTGCAGGTAGCGGCTCCTGGCATAAAAAGCCATGGTATAACCCACTTATATATGTATCCTTCATGTGCGAGAAATATATATATATATATATATATATATATATATATAAGGGAAGGCCTCAGGAGGTCTGCGCTGCAGCTTTTATCTGTGACAACAAGTTTTTACATATATTTTATGCTGTTCTTTGAATAACCAGTCACTTAAGAATGAGAACATTTTACTTGTCCACTTACACATTCAAACAATTGTTGTGATATTAACTCCTTAAAGGGGTACAGGGGAGAACAATTTTTAAAAAAATCAACTGATGCCAAAAAGTTAAACAGATTAGTAAATTACTTTCTAATTAAAAATCTTAATTCTTCCAGTACTTATCAGCTGTTGTATGCTACAGAGGAAGTTGTGTAGTTTTTTCCAGTCTGACCACAGTGCTCTCTGCTGCTATCTCTGTCCAGGTCAGGAACTGTCCAGAGTAGGAACAAATTTCCCATAGCAAACTTATCCTGCTCTGGACAGTTCCCGACATGGACAGAGGTGTCAGCAGAGATCACTTGTGGTCAGACAGAAAAGAAATTCAGAAAGAAAATAACTTTCTCTGGAGCATTCAGCTGCTGATAAGTACTGGAAGGATTAAGATTTTTAAATATAAGTATCTTCATTAGTGATATTGCAAAAGGTCTCGATGGTAAGGTATTGGTCTTTTTGCTGATTACATAAAGATATGTAACAGGGTTGATGTTCCTGGAGGAATACGCCAAATGGAAAAGGATTTTGGAAAACTAGAAGAATGGTCAGAACTCTGGCAACTGAAATTTAATGTGGATAAATGCAAGACAATGCACCTGGGGCGTAAAAACCCTCAGGCAGACTATAGAATATTTGACACAGTCTTGACCTCAGTATCTGAGGAAAGGGATCTAGGAGTAATTATTTCAGAAGACTTAAAGGTAGGAAGACAATGTAATAGAGCAGCAGGAAATGCTTGCAGAATGCTTGGATGTATAGGGAGAGGTATAAGCAGTAGAAAGAGAGAAGTGCTCATGCTGCTGTACAGAACACTGGTGAGACCTCACTTGGAGTATTGTGCGCAGTACTGGAGGCCATATCTCCAAAAGGATATAGATACTCTTGAGAGAGTTCAGAGAAGATACTAAACTAGTACATGCAATGGCGTTGCTAGGGTTGGTGTCACCCGGTGCGGTAGAAAATGGTGTCACCCCATGCCTCCCCCCCCCCCCCCAGTAAGTTTTTAGCCTGTTGTGACAGACACCACTGTTGTAGCGCATTGTGAGAAATTCCAGTATAATAATCAGACATACCAGTTGCCACAGAATAGGAAAGTGTTAAAGAAGTTTTCACCATTTAAATATACAGCTCCCAGAATTACTTAAAGTGGTACTCCACTGGAAAACATTTACTTTTATATCAACTGGTGCCAGAAAGTTAAACAGATTTTTAAATTACTTCTATTTAAAATCTTAATCCTTACAGTACTTATCAGCTGCTGTATGCTCCACAGGAAGTTGTGTAGTTCTTTCCAGTCTGACCACAGTGCTATTTGCTGACACCTCTGTCCATGTCAGGAACTGTCCAGAGCAGGATAGGTTTGCTATGGGGATTTGCTCCTACTATGGACAGTTCTTGACATGGACAAAGGTGTCAGTACAGAGCACTGTGGTCAGACAGAAAATAAATTAAAAAAGAAAAGAACTTCCTGTGAATCACTTATACAGCAGCTAATAAGTACTGGAAGGATTAAGATTTTTAAATAGAAGTAATTTACAAATCTGTTTAACTTTTTAGCACCAATTGATAGAAAAAAAATGTTCTCCAGTAGAGTACCCCTTTGAGCAGTGGTGAGGTTATGCTGGGAGTTGTAGTTTCACTCACCATAACTGTAGAACTTATAAGTGACTACAGCTCTGATAGGACATAGTGAGGAGAATGTACAATGATATCAGTGAAAACAGGTGACGTCTTCTCTATAGTGAGGAGAATACACAATGATATCAGTGATTACAGGTGACATCTTCTCTATAGTGAGGAGAATACACAATGATATAAGTGACTACAGGTGACGTATTCTCTATAGTGAGGAGAATACACAATGATATCAGTGACTACAGGTGACGTCTTCTCTATAGTGAGGAGAATGTACAATGATATCAGTGACTACAGGTGACGTCTTTTCTATAGTGAGGAGAATATATAATGATATCAGTAATTACAGGTGACGTCTTCTCTATAGTGAGGAGAATACACAATGATATCAGTGACTACAGGTGACATCTTCTCTATAGTGAGGAGAATACACAATGATATCAGTGACTACAGGTGACGTCTTCTCTATAGTGAGGAGAATATATAATGATATCAGTAATTACAGGTGACGTCTTCTCTATAATGAGGAAAATACACAATGATATCGGTGACTACAGGTGACGTCTTCTCTATAGTGAGGAGAATACACAATGATATCAGTGACTACAGGTGACGTCTTCTCTATAGTGAGGAGAATACACAATGATATCGATGACTACAGGTGACGTCTTCTCTATAGTGAGGAGAATACACAATGATATCAGTGACTACAGGTGACGTCTTCTCTATAGTGAGGAGAATACACAATGATATCGGTGACTACAGGTGACGTCTTCTCTATAGTGTGGAGAATACACAATGATATCAGTGATTACAGGTGACGTCTTCTCTATAGTCTTCCCTTATCTAATTCAGATGGTACATACCGCCTGGTCCAGCTAAAACTTCTGTCTGTAGAATGTGATGCCCAGACGTCTCCTCACTATGTCAGCGCATTCTCATCCTCTATATGAAAACAAGTATTATTATAAACCTGCCAGACACTGTATCCTCTAAATATAATACTACTATACACTATACTCTTTTATTATAAACCTTCCATACACCATACCCACTGAATATAATACTACCACACTGTACATTCTGAATATAATACCAACACATACTGTACACTCTGAATATAAATCTGCCACATACTGTACCCCTGAATATAATACCGCCACACACTGTACCCTCTGAATATAATACTACCACACACTGTACATTATGAATATAATACCATCACATACTGTACCCTCTGAATCTAAATCTACCACATACTGTACCCCTGAATATAATACCGCCACACACTGTACCCCTGAATATAATACTACCACCCACTGTACCCTCTGAATATAATACTACCACAAACTGCACCCTCTGAATTTAACGTTACCATACAGTGCACCCTCTGAATATAATACCACAACCGCAGTAACACCCCTCAACATCCATTAGCTGATGCTATTACCACGGGAGGGGGGTTTTGGTGGTGTTGCTAGTGGATGATAGGGGTGCTACTACAGGGGGGGTGTTGCTGGAGGATGATGAGGGTGCAACTGGCCATCCCCCCTGGCAGTATCACCCCCATCATCCATCCGCAGGATCATCCTCCTGGCAGGAGCACCGCCATCATCCACCATCAGGATCTGCTGATGGAGGTGCTACTGCTGGGGGGGGGGTGTTGCTGGTGTATGATGAGGGTGCTACTGCCAGGGGGGGAGCATTAGGTAGGCAGCAGTTCCCCCACTTTAGGTAGGCAGCAGTTCCCCCACATTAGGTAGCATATTTTTCCCACATTAGGCAGCATAGATTCCCCACATTTGGTACGTGTTCCCCCACATTAGGTAGCAATTTCCCCACATTAGGTAGCACAGATTCCCCACATTAGGTAGCAGTTTCCCCACATTAGGTAGCATAGATTCCCCACATTCGGTAGCACAGATTCCTCACATTAGGTAGCATAGACTCCCCACATTTGGTAGCACAGATTCCCCACATTAGGTAGCAGTTTCCCCACATTAGGTAGCATAGACTCCGCACATTAGGTAGCATAGAATCCCCACATTAGGTAGCATAGACTCCGCACATTTGGTAGTAGTTACCCCACATTAGGCCGCAGGTTCCCTTGCAGGTTCCCCACAATGGGTCAAAGTCTCCCCACATTAGATCGCTGTTTAACCCCCCCCCCACAAAAAAAACACACACAACACAGAGAGACACACACACAAACACACACACAGTCAGAGAGACACACACTCACAGACAGACACACACACAGAGTCACACAGTCACACACACACACAGAGTCACACACACACAGAGTCACACAGTCACACACAAACACACACACACAGTCAGAGAGACACACACTCACAGACACACACAGAGAGTCACAGTCACACACACAGAGTCACACACACACACAGAGTCACACAGTCACACACACACACACACACACACACAGAGTCAAACACACACACAGAGTCACACACACACAGAGTCACACACACACACAGAAAATAAGGCATACTTGGCACACCAGAAGGCCTCCTACATAATTCCAATACAAGAAATGATTGTGGGCAGGGGTGTAGCGCTCCTGGGTCCCCCTGCAACACACACACACAGTCACATACACACACACACACACACAGAATCACACACAGTCACATACATACACACACACAGAGTCACACACAGTCACATACATACACACAGAGTCACACACAGACAGTCACACACAGACAGAGATAGCGACAGACAGACACACACACTCACCCATCCAGCGCAGCGCTCCTTCTCTCCTGGCGCCCTGCGAGTGACGTCACTGACGTCCCATGCGGTGGTGCTGATGGACGGGCGCACAGCGGCGATGAAGGCCGGGGGGGGCAGCTGACGGACGGGCGCACATCGGCGATGAAGGGTGGGGGGTGGGTGCTGACGGGCGCACAGCGCAGGTGAATGCCGGGGGGGGGTTCTGTTGGACGGGTACAGGCAGGGGGTGTCGGTGTAGCTGGGGGGGGGTACTGCGGAGCGTCTTAGTGACACCCCATTAGGTTGGTGTCACCCGGTGCGGCCCGCACCACCCGCATCCGGGTCGCAACGCCACTGAGTACATGGATTGCAGGATAAAACTTACCAGGAAAGGTTAAAGGACCTTAACATGTATAGAAGAAAGAAGAGACAGAGGGGATATGATAGAAACTTTTATATACACAAAGGGAATCAACACGGTAAAGGAGGAGAGGAGATTTAAAAGAAGAAAAACCACCACAAGAAGACATAGCTTTATATAGAGAACATAGCTTTATATTAGAGAGGAAAGGTTTCTGCAGTAATATCAGGAAGTATTACTTTACTGAGAGAGTAGTGGATGCATGGAATAGCCTTCCTGCAGAAGTGGTCACTGCAAATACAGTGAAGGAGTTTAAACATGCATGGGATAAGCATAAGGCTATCCTTCTTATAAGATAGGGCCAGGGACTATTCATAGTATTCAGATTATTGGGCAGACTAGATGGGCCAAATGGTTCTTATTTGCCGACAAATTCTACACCGGTGGTAAACATTTTTTTTTATCAACTGGTGCCAGAAAGTTAAAGAGATTTGTAAATTACTTCTATTAAAAAATCTTTATCCTTCCAGTTCTTTTTAGCAGCTGTATGCTACAGAAAAAATTATTTTCTTTTTGAATTTTGAATCGTTTTTGTCTTGTCCACAGTGCTCTCTGCTGACACCTGCTGCCCGTATCAGGAACTGTCCAGAGCAGCAAAGGTTTGCAATGGGGATTTTCTCCTGCTCTGGACAGTTCCTGATACAGGCAGCAGGTGTCAGCAGAGAGCATTGTAGACAAGACGAAAAAGAAATTCAAAAAGTATAGAATTTTCTTTGTAGCATGCAGCAAAAGTTTTCCACCAGAGTACCCCTTTAAGGAAAATTGCCCATTTCTAAATTTGAAGTTCTTTGTGGGTAAAAAACATAGTCGTGCCAAATAAATAAGATATCAATGAACATTTTAACCCCTTAACGACGAAGGACGTATGTTTACGTCCTCCGCTGGCTCCCGCTATATGCCGTGGGGTCCCGCAGTCATATCGGGTCGGTCCCAGTGGCTATCAATGGCCGGGACCCGCGGCTAATACAGGACATCACTGATCACGGTGATGCCCTGTATTAACCCTTCAGACTGAAGTGAAAGTGAAAGTAACCCTGCTGCTCAGTCAGGCTGTTCGGGACCACCGCGGTGAAATTGCGGCATCCCGAACAGCTTACAGGACACCGGGAGGGCCCTTACCTGCCTCCTCGGTGCCCGATCGACGAATGACTGCTCCGTGCCTGAGATCCAGGCAGGAGCAGTCAAGTGCCGATAACGCTGATCACAGGCGTGTTAATACACGCCAGTGATCAGCATAGGAGATCAGTGTGTGCAGTGTTATAGGTGCCTATGGGACCTATATCACTGCAAAAAAAAAAGTAAAAAAAAAGTGTTAATAAAGGTCATTTAACCCCTTCCCTAATAAAAGTTTTAATCACCCCCCTTTTTCCATAAAAAAATAAAAACAGTGTAAATAAAAATAAACGTATGTGGTATCGCCGCGTGCGTAAATGTCCGAACTATAAAAATATATTGTTAATTAAACCGCACGGTTAATGGCGTCCACGCAAAAAAATCATGGTCACTTTTTATACCATTAAAAAATGAATAAAAAGTGATCAAAAAGTCTGATCAAAACAAAAATGGTACCGCTAAAAACTTCAGATCACGGGGCAAAAAATTAGTCCTCATAGCGCCCTGTACGTGGAAAAATAAAAAAGTTATAGGGGTCAGAAGATGACATTTTCAAATGTATACATTTTCCTGTATAAAGTTATGATTTTTTCCAGAAGTACGACAAAATCTAATCTATATAAGTAGGGTATCATTTTAACCTGTCTACCCTCAGTAAAGCTACCGTTGTCCGTAACTTGGCGTCTATTGCCCCCGTGCCTAGCCCAGGATCCAGCGTTATACCTTTGGGTGGTTATAGGCTAAACCACGCCCTGTCATCACAAATACAAGGGGTTAATGCTATCTGCACCTATGGTAACAACAAGATATAATAGGGGTCAGAACTGGTTAATTTTAAAGGTGTACTGCAGAGAAATAAAATGTATTCTCTATGTACAGGATAGGGGATACTTTTTTTATCGTGGGGGGATCCGATGGCAGGGGTCCCCCCGTATGGGGGAATAGGCAATGTCGGGGTTGAGCTGTGCTCACAGCTGACATCCACAAGTACAGCTCAGCCCAGATAGAAAGGAGTTAGTTAGTGCTGCTGAGCAGCGCTAATTATTTCCTTAAGATTAGAGGGATGTATACATTATACAGCCATCTATATGGCTGTATAATGTATAAAGTAAAGAGAGCGATACTTACCATCTTGTCACTGGTCTGGGCATCTTCTTGTGTAGCTCCGCCTCGCTTGGCGTCATTGCTAGAGGTGGGGCTCCACAAGAAGCGGCTTGGACCAGTGACTAGATATTAAGTAACGCTGTCTTTACTGTATACATTATACAGCCATACAGATACTACCCCCTTCCGCCCTTCAAAGGAGTTAACTAGCACTGCTCAGAAGCGATAATTCACTTGTTTCTTTGCTGGGCTGGCCCAGGGTGCTCAGCCCAGTAAGATGTTACAGAAAAGCATCAGATTCGCTGGTTTACTGTGACATAAGAGTTATTTTCTCACTGCAAACCAAACACTTCCCTAAAGTTTAGTGAGCCTGGTGTGCTGAACTTTTGGAACGCTCGGTCAACTCTAATTGTAGTCATACTGACCCGAAGAATTGATATAATCTGCCACCACTGGCTTGTCTCTCAGGGAAAACGACTAAGAATGAATGGCTGCAGTCTACTACCACTCAAAACCAGTCAAAACCATAGTTTTATGGCGGCTAAGAGATGAAGTGTAGTAACAGGACTATAACTTTATCAGCCTAAAATATCCACTGCCCCCACAACATGATATTACAAAGAATATAAGATGTTTTTCTTATCTGTAACTTGACATTTAAAAAAGAAGACTGTACGATGTGTGACAGAAATATTAGTATTCCTAAGGCTTTTGGAAAATTACAACAGCAGGATTTGGGCTCACAGTCGGCAAAATGTGTGATAAAATACAGAAGGTGTTAGGAAGTGTTTTATATTGTAGTTGGTTTGGGAGGGAAGAAGGAAAGAAAATAGAATTTTTTAATATATTTAATTTAAAGAGGTATTCTCACTGTAGATCATTGTATTATCTGGTCAGTGGTGTCCAGTTGGGGGGGGGGGGGGGGGTTACAGCCAATAGACCATCCTTGGAACATTCTGACTGAGCCCTGAAGCTCCTTTGTTTTAAAGCAGTACAGGATTTATTTATCTATTAATTAATTATTTAATTAAGGTATGTATGTATGTATTTATTTGTTAATTTAGGTATGTATGTATTCATTTATTTATGTTTTATTTATTTATTTAGGTATGTATATATGTATGTATTTGTTCATTTATTTATTTAGGTATGTGTGTATTTATATATTCATTTGTTTATTTATTTATTTAGGTATGTGTGTATGTACACTGCTCAAAAAAATATACGTATGAAATACTTTCGTCTTTACATAGTTGAATGTGCTGACAACAAAAATTATCAAGGGAAATCAAATTTATCAACCCATGGAGGTCTGGATATGGAGTCACACTCAAAATCAAAGTGGAAAACCACACTACAGGCTGATCCAACATTGATATAATGTCCTTAAAACAAGTCACAATGAGGCTCAGTAGTGTGTGTGGCCTCCACATGCCCGTATGACCTCCCTACAATGCCTGGGCATGCTCCTGATGAGGTGGCGGATGGTCTTCTGAGGGATGTCCTCCCAGACCTGGACTAAAGCATCCGCCAACTCCTGGACAGTCTGTGGTGCAATGTGGCGTTGGTGGATGGAGCGAGACATGATGTCCCAGATGTGCTCAATCGGATTCAGGTCTGGGGAACGGGCGGGCCAGTCCATAGCATCAATGCCTTCCTCTTGAAGGAACTGCTGACACCCTCCAGTCACATGAGGTCTAGCATTGTCTTGCATTAGGAGGAACCCAGGGCCAACCGCACCAGCATATGGTCTCACAAGGTGTCTGAAAATCTCATCTCAGTACCTAATGGCAGTCAGGCTACCTCTGGCAAGCACATGGAGGGCTGTGCGGCCCTCCCAAAGAAATGACACCCCACACCTTTACTGACCCACAGCCAAACTGGAGGATGTTGCAGGCAGCAGAACGTTCTCCACGGCATCTCCAGGGACTCTGTCATGTCTGTCACATGTGCTCAGTGTGAAGCTGCTTTCATCTGGGAAGAGTACAGGGCGCTAGTGGCAAATTTGCCAATCTTGGTGTTCTCTGGCAAATGCCAAATGTCTTGCACAGTGTTGGGCTGTAAGCACAACCCCCACCTGTGGACATCGGGCCCACATACCACCCTCATGGAGTCTGTTTCTGACCGTTTGAGTGGATACATGCACATTTGTGGCCTGCTGGAGGTCATTTTGCAGGGCTCTGGCAGTGCTTCTCCTGCTCCTCCTTGCACAAAGGCAGAGGTAGTGGCCCTGCTGCTGGGTTGTTGATCTCCTACGGCCTCCTCCACGTCTCCTGATGTACTGGCCTGTCTCCTGGTAGCGCCTCTATGCTCTGGACACTACGCTGACAGACACAGAAAACCTTCTTGCCACAGCTCGCATTGATGTGCCAACCTGGATAGGCTGCATTACCTGAGCCACTTGTGTGGGTTGTAGACTCTCATGATACCACTAGAGTGAAAGCACCGCCAGCATTCAAAAGTGACCAAAACATCAGCCAGGAAGCATAGGAACTGAGAAGTGGTCTGTGGTCACCACCTGTAGAACCACTCCTTTATTGGGGGTGTCTTGCTAATTGCCTATCATTTCCACCTGTTGTCTGTTCCATTTGCACAACAGCATGTGAAATGATTGTCAATCAGTGTTCTTCCTGAGTGGACAGTGTGATTTCACAGAAGTGTCATTGACTTGGAGTTACATTGTGTTGTGTAAGTGTTCCCTTTATTTATTTATTTATTTATTTATTTTTTTGAGCAGTGTATGTATGTATGTATGAATGGATGTATTTATTTATGTATTTATTATATGCTAGGAGTTGTAGTTTTACAACAGCTGGAGGCACAATCTTTGGAAAACACTGTATTAGAGAATAATCTAGAGGTACTTGTGTATATAACTGGTGCTTACCTATTTTAGCTGATGTAGCAGGCATGCATGTTTAGCCATTTTTGTTTGGAACTCTATCACTGAAATCATTTGTTAATGCTACCTACATTTCCAATAAATCTTTTGGCAAAGAGAGAGGGTATAGAGTTTTATCACTGCACCTGCTAGTGTTGAAGATCACCCAGGCAAACAGATTAGACTCATATGTAGGTTGAGGTCAGTTCACAATGAAAGCAGTTTAGATGCATTAAGTTATTCAATGTGTGTTTTTTTAGAGAAATATTACCATGAGGCGTAAGTAATTTGACTAATAATCACAACTGAGGTGTTTTAGGAAGATTTGAAGTCTTAAAGCTTTGTTCACATGTTGAATTTTCACCATATTTTTCAAACACATTTACTTACATGGAAATACCCACATTTAGGCTGCTTTTGCGACTCTTTTCCAAACGTTCAAATTGCGGTAAAAATAAAGTTTTACCGTGATTTTCACATTTGTTGTAAAATACTACTATTATGGCTGCAATTTTAGGAAAATCAGGGCAAAACTCTGAAAAAAAACAGTGTGTGAAAATAGTCTCAGGAGAGGTGTAAAACTTACACACAGTATATTTTGATTCCAAACAGATAGCAGCAGCAGTATACAGATAGAGCTGAAGGGGAGGGGTATAAAAACTATATAACCTGATCCCATAGAGATAGCAGCAGTATACAGATAGAGCTGAAGGGGAGGTGTATAACTACTATATAACCTGATCCTATAGATATAACAGCAGTATACAGATAGAGCTGGAGGGGAGGTGTATAAGTACTATATATCCTGATCCCATAGAGATAGCAGCAGCAGTATACTGATAGAGCTGAAGGGGAGGTGTATAACTACTATATAACCTGATCCTATAGAGATAGCATCAATATACAGATATACAGTTTAAGAGAAGGGGTACAACAAATGTATAACCTGATCCCATAGAGATAGCAGCAACAGTATACAGATAGAGCTGGGAGGGGAGGGGTCTGCAAGCTAATAAAAGTGATTTGATGGTTAATGATGTCATCAGTTGACCCAGGACTTATCACTTCCTCTGGCACATTAAACACTACGGCCGACATTTATCATTGTCTTTAGAATGTTTTTTGTGTCTAGAAAAGGCGCAAAAAAGGGGCAAGCAATGTTTATTTGCGCCTTTTTTTTTAATAACAAGATTTTTGCGCCTTTTTTTGCGCCTTTTGGTTTACACATTTCTGCTGATTTTGAGCTGCAATCCACTGATTTTGGCAATACACCTGATATGGAAGGGTTTTATAAACTGCACCTTTTTGTGAAAAGGCGCAAAAAAGGCGCAAAACCACTGAAAAGTCCCTAAAACTATTCCAGCCCAGACTTAGCGTAGCTTTTTGGTGTATGTGAAGAGAGAAATTTCAGAAAATGTGACCTGCACAAAATGTATCATATGCTCTGTGGCCATTTAATAAATGTGGTGCTCCTACACATAACCAGCACACAAAAAAGGTGTCAAAAATACTTCACTTACCTACAATGATAAATGCCGGCCTGTGATTTTCTTTGGGTTAGGCTGCATTCACACCATGTTTTGTACATACGGGTGCCGGATCCGGCAGGGAAAGGGGCAAACCGGGCACTCCCGTACCCCGGCCGGATCAGCCTGTGACTTCCTTTTACTTTAATGATCCGACCAGAGTAAAACGGTGACATCCGGTCGGCTCAGTTTTGACCCGTATGCAGTTTTGGACCAGACCAAAAACCGTAGTATACTATGGTTTTAGGTCCGGTCAGGAAACCGCATACGGGTCAAAACTGAGCTGACCGGATGTCACCGTTTTACTCCGGGCTGATCCGGCCGGGGTACGGGAGTGCCCGGTTTGCCCCTCTCCCCGCCGGATCCGGCACCCGTATGTACAAAACATGGTGTGAATGCAGCCTTAGGCTGGTGATCACATGAAAAATAAAAATGATAAAATAAAAAAAATAATTAGAACAGCCTGTACTGCCGATTTAAAGGGGCTCTCCAGGTTAAATTCATTGTCAAACTATATTCAGTCCATCCTGACCTGAGATGTAGTACAGAGCTCTTTCCTAGGAGCCAGCCCGCTCCCATGTTCCCTATGCTGGGACTTTTGCAACAGCTGGAGGCACCCTGGTTGGGAAACACTGTTCTAAGCGTTAAAAAGTTTGAAGCCATTTTGTTCATCAATTTTACAGCCGATGAAATGAATATCCTCCCATTGTGGTAAAATGTGGCATAAATACGCCGTCTCCTCTGCATTATTATCCCGAAGCTCCCACTTTTCCACATGACGTCCTGATAATAGTGCAGGTATCCGGAATTGCTGTTAATGCAATACCCTAATATATACGTTCACCTAAATAGGTTAGTCATTTTCTACATCAAAGGGGCACATTTTGATATGCTCCGGCTAATGACAATATTGCAGCACAGACGCGTGTCTCTCCGCATGGTGCTCCAGACTACTCTGACATTTCGGTCACTGTTAAGTTCAATTTTGCTGGGAATTTTCGATGGATTTAATTGCGTGTAATGCATTTATCTTCTTCTGGGAAAACTGCAGCTCTTTGCTGCCATCTAGTGGTTATCTCAATACATACACAGCGTGTCAGGATACTACAATGCTTTATGACGAGCTGTCGTGCGTTATCAATCACAGTGCAGTCATTTTTAGTCTGTATAAATTCTGATCCCCGGACACAGTGCAGACCTGGTCTAGAGAACCGGAAACACACGTCATTTTTTCCATATTTAGGCAACCAAGTTTTTCCACTGACACACTAAAGCAGCACCTCTCCTGCAGCATGCATAAGAATAACCCTTTTAGTGCCATATGTCTGGGGCTATTAGGGTCTATTCACACAGAAGAATTTCTGCTTGCGGAATTCCACTTCAAATTAAAGCCCATAGACTTCTATGGGATTCCGCACTCCCATTCACACATTTCCGTTATCCCTTTTACACTGCGGAATTTTCTGAATGGAATTTCCATCTGAAAATTCTTATCTAAAATTTCCGTCAGGACCTTGAACTTGCTTTATTGGCACGGTAATGTCCGTATGGTTCTAGCATCCTGGCCATCCTGATATCCTGGCTGTCCTGGCTGCACTCGGAATCTCCGTCCGGAATTTTCCCAGCCGCGGATTCTGTAGTGTGAACCCGGCCTAACTATTTTATTTTTCCATCCACAGACACAAATGATGGCTTTTTTTATTAATTTTTTTTGCACAACTGATTGTACTTTTGTATTGACAGCTTACATTTAACCAAACAATGTAGGGTGCAACCAAATCTTTGTATATATATATATATATATATATATATATATATATATATATATACTGTATACAGTGGTCCCTTAACATACGATGGTAATCCGTTCCAAATGGACCATCGTTTGTTGAAACCATTGTATGTCGAGGGATCCGTGCAATGTAAAGTATAGGACAGTGGTCTACAACCTGCGGACCTCCAGATGTTGCAAAACTACAACACCCAGCATGCCCATGCTGGGAGTTGTAGTTTTGCAACATCTGGAGGTCTGCAGGTTGAAGACCACTGGTATAGGAAGTTGTACTCACCTGTCCCTGGCGCTCTGGACCGTCGCCGCTGCCCTGGATGTCGCCGTCCATCGCTGTCGCCGCGTCCCCGAGGTGTCCCTGATGCTCCGGCAAGGCCTCTGCTTCCCCGGCATCCTCGCTCTCCGTCGCCGCCATCACGTCGCTATGCACACCGCTCCAATTGGATGACGGGGCGGCGTGCGGGGCGACATGATGACGACGATGGAGAGCGCTGACGATGCAGAGGATCCTGAAGAGGACGCGCTGGAGCCCCGAGGACAGTTAAGTGATCGTCAGCGGACCACACGGGGCACCGTAAATGGCTAATCGGCGGCAGCTGAAGCAGTCTGCGCTGCAGGATAGCCGTTTATGCGAGGGCCATCGTAGCTCGGGGGATCACTACATATATATATATATATATATATATATATATATATATATATATTTTTTTTTTTTTTTTTTTTTTACACAGTGCACTTGTCAGTAAAAATGACAGGTTCTCTTTATTATGTGAGTGAATACGATTAAAACGATTATTGTACTGCTTTAAAAAAAAAACGGAAAAAAAACTTTTTTTTAACAAAATAACTATGTTAAAAATTGCCCATTGGACATACAGACTCACAGTGTGTCACCCCAGTAGTAAGGAGATTACATGAGGAGGAGGTTTGTTACAGTGTGTCACCCCAGTAGTAAAGAGATTACATGAGGAGGAGGTTTGTTACAGTGTGTAACCCCAGTAGTAAGGAGATTACATTGGGAGGGGGTTTGTTACAGTGTGTCACCCCAGTAGTAAGGAGATTACATGAGGAGGAGGTTTGTTACAGTGTGTCACCCCAGTAGTAAGGAGATTACATGGGGAGGAGGTTTGTTACAGTGTGTCACCCCAGTAGTAAGGAGATTACATGAGGAGGGGGTTTGTTACAGTGTGTCACCCCAGTAGTAATGAGATTACATGATGAGGAGGTTTGTTACAGTGTGTCACCCCAGTAGTAAAGAGATTACATGAGGAGGAGGTTTGTTACAGTGTGTCACCCCAGTAGTAAGGAGATTACATGAGGAGGAGGTTTGTTACAGTGTGTCACCCCAGTAGTAAGGAGATTACATGGGGAGGAGGTTTGTTACAGTGTGTCACCCCAGTAGTAAGGAGATTACATGAGGAGGGGGTTTGTTACAGTGTGTCACCCCAGTAGTAATGAGATTACATGATGAGGAGGTTTGTTACAGTGTGTCACCCCAGTAGTAAGGAGATTACATGAGGAGGAGGTTTGTTACAGTGTGTCACCCCAGTAGTAAGGAGATTACATGGGGAGGAGGTTTGTTACAGTGTGTCACCCCAGTAGTAAGGAGATTACATGAGGAGGGGGTTTGTTACAGTGTGTCACCCCAGTAGTAATGAGATTACATGATGAGGAGGTTTGTTACAGTGTGTCACCCCAGTAGTAAGGAGATTACATGAGGAGGAGGTTTGTTACAGTGTGTCTCCCCAGTAGTAAGGAGATTACACGAGGAGGGGGTTTGTTACAGTGTGTCACCCCAGTAGTAATGAGATTACATGAGGAGGGGGTTTGTTACAGTGTGTCACCCCAGTAGTAATGAGATTACATGAGGAGGAGGTTTATTACAGTGTGTCTCCCCAGTAGTAAGGAGATTATATGAGGACGGGGTTTGTTACAGTGTGTCTCCCCAGTAGTAAGGAGATAACATGAGGAGGGGGTTTGTTACAGTGTGTCACCCCAGTAGTAAGGAGATTACATGAGGAGGGGGTTTGTTACAGTGTGTCACCCCAGTAGTAAGATGATTACATGAGGAGGAGGTTGGTTACAGTGTGTCACCCCAGTAGTAAGGAGATTACATGAGGAGGAGGTTGGTTACAGTGTGTCACCACAGTAGTAAGGAGATTACATGAGGAGGAGGTTTGTTACAGTGTGTCACCTCAGTAGTAAGGATATTACATGAGGAGGGGGTTTGTTACAGAGTGTCACCCCAGTAGCAAGGAGATTACATGAGGAGGAGGTTTGTTACAGTGTGTCACCCCAGTAGTAAGGAGATTACATGAGGAGGAGGAGGTTTGTTACAGTGTGTCACCCCAGTAGTAAGGAGATTACATGAGGAGGGGGTTTGTTACAGTGTGTCACCCCAGTAGTAAGGAGATTACATGAGGAGGAGGTTTGTTACAGTGTGTCACCCCAGTAGTAAGGAGATTACATGAGGAGGAGGTTTGTTACAGTGTGTCACCCCAGTAGTAAGGTGGGATGTGTCAAAGGGCAGAGACACTGGGTGATGTCAAGGGGCAGAAACATTAGTTTTTGCCTAAAGTGACAAAAATCCTTGCACCAGCCCTGGCAGTAACCCTTGGATTGCCATAAAGATTCAACCATCCTGGGTCTTGCTCCATCCCGTTTCCTACACACTTTACGCCATCACAGCTACTTTATGGCTCAGGTGCACTTTGTGGAGAAGGCCTTGAGGATTTCCAATAAGCAGTATTCTCGATTTCTTCTTTTGCTACAATGGCCGTTCCAGTCAATAAGCAGTTGTTCAGGTGTAGACAAAGCCTTGACCTTGTCCTGTCATCTCGCTGACAGATGTGATCACAGAGGACACTGCTTGATCTAACATTACTGGTCAGATGTCGACTGCTGACTGGAACTCTGCATCTCTGCCAGACAATTCGGAGATCAGTAGAATGGAACAATTTATTGTGTCCTAATACTGTATTCTATTCCTGAGAAGGCCTGATCTAATAGGAGACATGACAGTCTGAGATACCAGCAGGGCCGATTTTAGTCTTAAAGGAGTACTCCTTTAATGTGGCCCTGGGCAAAATGAAAAATGAGGCCCCAAAAGCTGAAAAGTCAGTCACATTTAGTTAATTCATGATGTAGCATGCCACGAGTGTTGTAGGTTTATTAACCACTTGGGGACTCAGATCGTACCTGTAAGTCCTGGTCCCATTACCGGCGTTAAAAGCATTCTCACAAGTGGAGGAAGCTTTAAACTCGGTGAGTCCCAACTGCTATCAGCAGCCAGGACCCAGGGTTAAAGCCAGGTATCACCAATCGGGCCAATGCCCGGCATTGACCCTTTAGACACTGCAATCAAAGTTGATCACAACGTCTAAAATTAAACTGAAAGTATATCGGCAGCTCAGCGGAGCTGATCGTGACGAAATCGTGATGTCCCAATCAGCTGAGAGGATGGCGGGAGGGCCCTTACCTACCTCCTCGCCGCCCAGACAGGGCTCTATTGCTCCAAGCCTGCCATGGCAGGCTGGAGCAGTAGAGCACCGATAACACTGATCAATACTATGCTATGGCATAGCATTGATCAGTATATGCAATCAAAAGATCACATGGTATAGCCCCCTATTGGGACAAAAAAAATTAAAATAGATTGAACTATTAAAATATAAGTTTAGCAAAACCACACGGTCGATGGCGTACACGTAAAGAAATATCAAAGTCCAAAATTGTGCATTTTTAGTCACTTCATATACCATAAAAATATTAAGAAAAAGCCATCAAAAAGTCCCATAAAAACAAAAATGGTACTGAAAAAAAACTACAGACCACAGCGCAAAAAAATGAGCCCTCATACATCCCCATATACAGAAAAATAAAAAAGTTAGAGGGGTCAGAAGATGACAATTTTAAACATACTAATTTTGAAGCGTGTAGTTATCATTTTTTTTTAAATTAGTAAAATAAAATAAAACCTATTTAAATTGAGTATACTTGAAACCGTATGGACCTACAGAGTAAAGATAAGGGGTCCTTTTTACCAAAAAGTGCACTGTGTAGAAACAGAAGCCCTAAAAAGTTACAAACTTTTTTATTTTACACCCACAAATGTTTGTTTTTTTGCCCCAGATCATGTTATAAAATAAATGATGTCATTACAAAGTACAATTGGTACAAAAACAAGTCCTTATTTGGGTCTGTAGTTGCAAAATTGAAAGCGTTATGATTTTTAGAAGGGAAGGAGGAAAAAACGAAAGTGCAAAAACAAAAAAATGGCCAGGTCTTTAAGGTGTTAAAAGATCAGGAGCACAAGCCACAAGGCGTATGTCCCTCTAGACCGGGGTCTCAAACTGGTGGCCCTCCAGATGTTGCAAAACTTCAACTCCCACCATGCCTGACATGCCCAGACAGTCATTTGCTGCAGCTAATGCTGGGAGTTGAAGCTTTGCAACATCTGGAGGGCCACCAGTTTGAGACCCCTGCTCTAGACACACAATACCGATGTTTCTAAATAAAACCAATATACATAGACCAATATTCTCACATAAAGTGATCATATAGTGGTAGATACCAGCTATACGCTGGCACCCTGCAGACTGAATGAGTGGTGGTCTAAGCCAGATAGAGTTCTCCTATATACATATTTTAGGGGCCGCTATCTCCTGAGGGGGAAAGCATGTGATATATGTAGGAAATTTGTTCCTCACCTGAAATTTCCTTTTCCTGGAGTCCATAGGCGGCACACCATGGGTTAACTTTCCTTCTAACCCCAGAAACAGAAGAGTTAGTAAGCAGTATGCTAATACAGAAACAAGGTAATTAGGCATAATTAGTAATTAGACAACTCCTAGCTAGGATACAAAAGACCCCACAAAACAGGGAACACTCGTATAGTTTGCAGCAATAAAGAAAATTTATTTAGGGAGGGATAAAGTTGTGCCGCCTATGGACTCCAGGAAAAGGAAATTTCAGGTGAGGAACAAATTTCCTACTTCCTGATCGTCCTACGGCGGCACACCATGGGACTTGTAAAGCAGTCCAGGTAACCAAAGATAACAGGGAGGGAACTAAGTACTACCAGCTCCTTGAATCACACTTGTACCAAAAGCTGACCCCTCAGAGGCAGAGATGTCCAGCCGATAGTGCTTCATGAAGGTCGTCGGTGACGCCCAGGTTGCCGCCCGGCAAATTTGGTCTAAAGGAACGTGGAACTTCTCCGCCCAGGAGGTTGCCGTTGAGCGCGTTGAGTGAGCTCTTAGACAAAGAGGTGACGTTGAACCTTCAAACTCGTAGCAACACCGAATCGTGTCTCTGACCCATCTGGCCAAGGAGGCTTTACTAGCTTTCCTTCCTTTCTTCTCTCCTTGATATAGGACGAAGAAGGCTTCGGATGATCAAAACGAAGAGGTCCTTTCTAGGTACATCAGAACCGCTCTTCTCACATCCAGGAGGTGTAGATCTTCACCATCCTTTTCCAGCAATGCTGGTAGGACCAACTCCTGGTTCAGGTTTTGGGCTGATGGAACCTTGGGAAGAAAACCTGGCATTGTTCTGAGGATTACCGCATTGGGTAGGACTCTCAAGTATGGCTCTCTACATGATAAGGCTTGTAGTTCGCCAATCCGCCTGGCTGAGGTGATTGCAATCAAAAAGAGTGTTTTCAGGGAAAGCCATTTCAGGGATGTGGAATGTAGTGGTTCAAACGGATCTCTATACAGTCCTTTTAGGACCAACGGTAAATCCCAAGATGGTAATGGGTGACAATACGGTGGTCGTAATTTCTTCAGAGCCCTGAAGAATCTGGAGACGATGCTGGAGTTTGAGAAAAGACCATTCAGATGTGCATCGCTGTAACATGCACCTTTAGGGTGTTGGGCTTCAGGCCTTTTTCAAACCCTTCCTGAAGGAAGAGTAAAAGAGTGGTTGTTTCGGAAGGAGTCAGCTGTTTCCTAGAACACCAACCTGAATAGAGGTGCCATATTCTTGCATAGATTTTAACCGTAGACGGTTTTCTGGAAGCCATAAATGTATCGATCACACTGGAGGCAAAGCCTTGCTCTTCTAACCCTAGGCGTTCAAATTCCATGCTGTCAGGTCTAGGCTGCCTGGGTCTTTGTGAAGGAGGCCTCCTTGTAGGAGGAGATCTTCTATCGGAGGAAGCTTGAGGAAGTCTCCTTTCGATGTTTCCCAGGCGAGTTGAAACCATGCCCGTCGTGGCCAGAAGGGCATGATCACTATAGCATGGACTTGCTCGTCGAGGATCTTCCTGAGCACCCGAGGAATTAACGGGAGGGGAGGGAAGTCATAGATAAACTTCCCCCTCCAAGTTACCGACAGGCCGTCTACTGCGAAGGGGTGACCCGCTGGAGAGAGAGAGCAGAACTGTGGCAGTTTCTTGTTCTCTTGAGAGGCGAAGACATCCATCGTCGGCGATCCCCATTTCTTCACCAACGAACGGAAGACCTTCGGGTTGAGACCCCATTCTCCCGGCAAGATTTTCTTCCTGCTTAGCCAATCTGCCCTGGAGTTTTGTACACCTCTTATGTGGATTGCTGAGATGGAGAGCAGATTCTTCTCTGCCCAGCTCACCATTCGTGCACATAACTTCTGAAGTTCTCTGCTTCTGGTGCCCCCTTGCTTGTTTATATAGAAAACAGTTGGAAGATTGTCTGTCTCAACTTGCACATGATGGTTCTTCAGGGTGTCTCTGAAGTGTTTCAGTGCCAGGAAGACTGCTTTCATCTCCTTGAAATTGGAGGATTTTGCTTCTTCTTCCTTTTTCCAGACTTTTTGCACCCACAGGCTTCTGACATGGGCACCCCAACCGTAGGCGGAGGCATCCGTAGTGAGAGCTATCGGTTGGGGACATATCAGACTCCTGCCCTGGAGGAAACGCAGAGGATTCAGCCACCACAGAAGATCTTTCTTGAGTCTCCTCGGAAGATGAATAGTAGAATCCAGGGACGATTGAGACTTGTCCCACCTGGACAGGATGTGTGACTGGAGACTCCTGATGTGTGACTTCGCCCACAAGACAACCTCTATTGATGATGTTAAGAGACCCAGTATCTTCATGGCATGGCGAATTGTGCATGTCTGGAGACCTAACAGAGCTTGGAGACTCTGGGAGATGTTGGTTGACCTCTCTTCTGATAAAAACAACCTCATCCGGCTGGAGTCCACTATAAATCCCAGAAAGGTAATTCTCTGAGTGGGTATCAAGTGTGACTTGTTGTAGTTTATGAGAAACCCATGATCGTTCAGGACTTCTATCACTACCTGAAGATGGCTGATGAGGAGTTGTTTCGACCGGGCTTTGATAAGCCAGTCGTCCAGGTACGGTGTCACATGAATGCCCAATAGTCTCAGATGGGCTACCAGGACCACGACTACTTTCGTGAAGACTCTGGGTGCTGACGTTATCCCGAAGGGAATACAAGTAAATTGAAGGTGTCTGACATGACCTTGACTCTTCACTGCTATGCGAAGAAACCTGCGGTGAGATGGTCGGACTGGAATATGCAGATATGCATCCTGGAGGTCCAGTGATGCCATATAGTCCCCTTTCTGGATGTCTAGGACAGCCGACTTTATCGATTCCATTTTGAACCGCTTCTTCACAAAGAATTTGTTGAGATCTGACAAGTCTATGACTAACCTCTAGTCGCCGCTGGACTTGGGTACCGCAAAGATGGGGGAGTAGAACCCCTTCCCTTGCTCGGCTACTGGAACTTCTTCAAAGGCTCTTTTGAGAAGAAATTGTTGAATTAAATCCGAGACTATTGGAGAAGCTCGATTCACCATGTACTGGAGGGATTGACCGGAGTTCTAGAGTATATCCGTTTTCCACTGTATCTGACACCCAGGCATCTGAGGAGGTTTGGGACCAGATATTCGCAAAGGCTTGAAGTCTGCCTCCCACTGGGTGCAACTGAATCCTGGTGTCATTGGTCCTTGTCTTTCCGCAGAAATGGCTTCTTCTTTGAAGCTGCTGACTCCTGCTTCTTGGGGTACTGACGTCTTGCACCGGTCTGACGAAAATTCCCCCTTTTAATATGCCCTTTAATTGAGGACCAAATAAAGAGGAAGGATGAAAAGGAAGCTTCACAAAGCTGTTTTTGGAAGATATATCTCCCCCCCAGTTCTTGATCCACAGTGCTCTTCTTGTCGCGTTGGACAACGCTAAGGTCCTAGAAGAAAACTGCATGATGTCCAGCGGGGCGTCACATAGAAACTCTGTTGCAGACTTGATCAGTGGAAAGCTTTTTAGGAGGTCCTTTCGGGACACCCCATCTTTAATATCCCGGGTCAGATCTGACACCCAGATCCGTAGAGCTCTAGCGACTGGTAGTGATGACGCTGCTACCTTAGCTGCTGCGGCTGCTGATCCATATGATTTCTTGCAAAGGAGGTCTGCCTTCCTCTCCATTGGGTCCGACAGTAAGGTCGATTCTTCGGACGGAAAGATGGCTTTCTTTGTCAAGCGGGCTGCTGCTAGGTCCACTTTGGGTGGATTTTCCCACTCTTCATAAGCCGCTGGGGAGGGTCTATAGGTGGAGCGTAGTCTTGAACCAGGATCAGTATATTTTTCTGGTTTTGACCAGTCCTTCCGAAACCAGTCTTTAATAATGGGGTGTGATGGTAGCAACCTATCATTAGATGGCGGAAAATAATATAGCTGGTCTCTCTGTAATTTTTGAAAGACATCTTCACTGCTCTCAAGGACCTCTTTGGTCGCCGCTATCAGTGTGTGCACCTTATCCTTATCCAACAGGTAAAGGTCTTCTGGAATCTCAACCTCTTTAACTTCTACCAGCTCAGAGCTGCTTGAATCATTGGAGTCAGATGATGAGGATGAGGAGGGAGACGGCTCCTTATGAGATGCTTTGTGCTTTTTTACACCCATAGATGCCTTGACTTCGGAAAAGGTGGAGAACAACTCTGTTCTAAACCATCCCAGAAAGGCTTTAGGATCCACTGGGGCTGAAGTGTGCGGGGGTGTGGCGCATAATGAACAGATGTCATCCTGCCACTCATCAGGTAAGGGCTGCTTGCACTTTGTACATTCCCTATGGCGGGATTTTCTGGATCTTTTCCTCCTAGATTGGGACATCTAAGGGAGAAAAAACTTTTATTAGACTAAGAAGAAAAGTATAGGTACTCAGGGAGCTTTTGGACAAGCTTTGGAATACTCCTTACCTCTGCCAACTGAGAAGTCTGCTGCTTAGGCTAAGCACAACTTCCCAGTGGCAGGGTAGCGCTTTTATGTGCAGAAGGGACCGCACATGCGCCGTGCGCACCGCCGCCGCGAGCTGCACACTGACAGCATATCGCAATTGCAGCCGGAAGTTCCCCTGCGCGTGCACGTCCCACATAGAAAACCTAGCAGGGAAGACACGTGGGACGCGCTGCGCAATGTCGACATGAACTTTCAACAGGTGAGCATGACGGCACTTACTTGCGAATCACCGGGTGACCGGAGACCACAAACTCACCCCCACCGGCAGTTGACAGCCCTGGAACATCTAGCGCTGGCGATCGGCATGAAGGAGGCAGGTACCGGAGGAGGGGGGAGATAGTCGGAGAACTAGGGGAGCCCCCAGTACGCGACCTTATTTCACCCCAGGGACCCCAGAAGCCTGAGGGTTTGGGGCCTTGCTTCTGTAGGCTCTTCTGTCTTCTTTCAGAAGAAAATTAAATACGAGTGTTCCCTGTTTTGTGGGGTCTTTTGTATCCTAGCTAGGAGTTGTCTAATTACTAATTATGCCTAATTACCTTGTTTCTGTATTGGCATACTGCTTACTAACTCTTCTGTTTCTGGGGTTAGAAGGAAAGTTAACCCATGGTGTGCCGCCGTAGGACGATCAGGAAATATATATATATATATATATATATATATATATATGTGTGTGTGTGTCTGTGTGTGTGTGTGGTGTCCCGGTACAGGACCTTGTCCTGTCCCTGTCCTAAGTCCCCTCAGTTAGAGTCCCTCCATTCCACAGGGCTCTCCTGCAAGGTTTCCCCCCCCCCTTGCTTATCAACTACACCTTCTAAAATACATTATAAATATATTGTGTGTATTGTTCAATGTATGTATAAAGTTGTATAAAGGTATAGAACCTTCCCGGAACATGTGATACTGCCATGTGATGTACCCAGAGTTCTCTGGGTTCAGGACCTACAGGCTTTTCAACCAATGGGATTAGTCCAGCCTCCTTAGTATATATGGGGCTGTAGTCTCTAGTAGTTC